>NC_134503.1:4857108-5157108 GCF_040206685.1 Ascaphus truei
GATTGGTGAGATTTCAGATTCAGTTCCATTCATCTGAACGGGTCTTATATCTTCCCAATCAAAGGGGAGAGGTCTTCCCAGCATGTTCAATGGGGTCATAATGCCAAGTGTTCTAGTGACATGTGCTACGAGTCTGCTCTGCAAACATCACATGACACGTTTACCGGGGCACAGATAAGCGAATGAACCTCCCTAAATTTGGGAGAATGTCAAGTTCGTTTCATAGAACTTTTCGTTTTAGGCAAAAAAAAAACAAACAAAAAAACACAACAAAAACATTTAAAAATAATAATAAAAATAATAACACGGTTTACCATAAATTAATCCACGTGGTTGGATTCTAGGTTTGTAGGTGGTAGGGACAGTAAGGATAGTATTAGTTATAACCAGCCTTATCTAACAAGACTGGCAGTGAAAGGGTCATTTAAAGGTGCGGAGTTTTTAATAACCCATCTCTTTGCAATTCGGTGAAGCTCAGAAGAAAGCATGGAGCAAGTCATATGCTGTCATATGCAGCCTCATCCACTCATGTTTCTTCATTCTTAATGGACAGGGACACATCAAATGAGCAAAGACTGTTAGCCAGTAGGTGGGACAGTTGCTGGGGAGGATGGCAGGTTATGGGTGCGGAGATGTTTGGCATAATTCATAAATCTGTGCTTTTAATTGAAGTGAATTGGCCCCCTTTCGTTTTAATGGTAACCAGACGGACCTTGAATTCTACAGCTGTGATATCTACCAACATACACTTCAGGCACCGTATATTACATGTATGACTGATGTACAACAACATCATATGCAGTATGACTACCTGTCCATCTTGGTCTGATGGAGCATGAGGTTTTCTTCAAGAGGAGACGAAGCATTAAGATTCCAGGTGATCCTCCAATAGTGAATCCCATCTATGGACCACCTCCCTGTGTGCCCTCCCCCTAACCTTGCCCCATTCACAAAGCTTGAACTTGGTCATATAAACACCCAAGCTTCTCCATGTCCCCGCCGTGCTCAACTTATTACATCGTTTGTAAGGCTTGGATTTCATTTCGTAGTCTCAACAAACTCATTCACTCCCCCCCACCCCCCATCTGTGCTGGAGAAGCCAGCAACCCTAACTGGTCCTCCCAGCACTGAAAGGGTTAACGAACCATGGCAGAACCCTTAGAGGAACAAGTACAGATGCTGCTCGGTCACTGACACATCAATGTACTTCTTCTGTCTCTTTCTATCAGGTAACATCCTTCGTGTACATGCGCTGCTTCCAGTGTATGCTACGGAGAGTACTGCAGTCTTTCAATGGCCAAGGCAGAATGCAGCCTCAACAAGAGCTGCTTCATATCACTGCTCCAAAGCACTTATTTTGGGAGGGGGAGAAGGGGGTCAGATGTATGAAATAACATTGCTAAAATCTATGTACATGCAGTGCTCGTTTTTACAACGAATGGCTTATCCAACGCTATGCAATGCATACCTATGTTCATTTTTACAACGCCAAACCAGCTTATCCAACGGTCATACGACGCTTTGCAAAGTTGTTTATGTGTATATAATATATATATTATACTATATAATATATTATATTTTTATATATTATGTTATATATATAATACAGTATATACACTATATAATTTATGTGTGTGCTGCATATCTTATTGTCTGCGTAAAATATTTTGTGTATTTTAACATTAAAAATGCCTTCAGGAACGGAACCTTTCATTTAAACCGTGTTCCTATGGGAAAACGTGTTTCGCTTTACAACGTTTCGCTATCCAACACCATTTTGAGTAACGCATTGTGTCGGATAACCGAGGACTGCCTGTAACATGACCTTATTCAATATCCCCACAACCACAGGGAATTAGCCACCATAGAGTAATGGTAATTATACAGCAGATAAACTCTTATCAACTCAAAAGTATCCCCTTTCTAGGAATCATTAAAATATATGGTACTATGTTATTTATTTATTTTTACCACTACATGTCAATGTAATAATTTAGAGATCAATGAATGAGACTAGTGGTGTACGTTAACACTGCGGTGGCTTCTCTTTATAGTGGTAACCTTCCAATGGCACAAGCAGTTTAGCTCTCTCCTTATGGATGCTACAACTCGGCCCCGCAGACAGATAGTAAGGGATTCTTCCTTCCAAAATACTCGGTGCATGTGTATCTGGGGTGGATCAAGTACTGTAGTATTACACCATTGCAGGGTGCCTACACATCTTCAGAATAACCCAGTTTGTTGGTGTGCAGATTGTTTTTTTATGATTACTTAGAAGGGAAGGGGGACTATAAGAGATATCTATATTAATAAATATATATATTTATATTAATAAATCGCATACTGCAAAGGGGAGAGGGATAGGCTACAATAACAGATACGTTCCAAGATACACTGTTTTAAAGTAAAACCATTTCTTACTTTATCCATTGTAACACCGCCGGAAGAAGAGATCAGTGCATCTCGAAAGCTCGCACAAATAAAAGCATTTAGTTAGCCACAGAACGGTATCGTCTATACGTTTTTGGAATATATATATATATATATATATATATATATATATATATATATATATATATATATACACACAAATACAACTGTATGCTCATCTGCATGTCTTAGGCAGGTATGCAACCCCGCCTTTCCCCATTATCACCCAGCATACAGCACTTCCACTGCAGCAAGGGATTCTGGGAAATGACATGCAAATGAGCACACAGTGTCACTTTTTGCCTCAATAACCATTTTTAACATGTTTCCCTATAGGCTTAAGCTTGCTGCATGGTCACAGCTTTGAGCACAGCCAGGGTTAAGGTGCATACCCAGAAAACCCCTTTTTTTACTCACCATAACTTAAATCAGTATTATGGTATAGCCTATCCCATAGCCTCTTTTGCATACCCAGTTAAAATCAACCCCACACTGATGAGACCCATCAAGGTCGAAACAGCTGTCTGTGGGTGGTTTTCTGGGTATGCACCTTAACCCTGGCTGTGCTCAAAGCTGTGACCATGCAGCAAGCTTAAGCCTATAGGGAACCATGTTAAAAATGGTTATTGAGGCAAAAAGTGACACTGTGTGCTCATTTGCATGTCATTTCCCAGAATCCCTTGCTGCAGTGGAAGTGCTGTATGCTGGGTGATAATGGGGAAAGGCGGGGTTGCAGACCTGCCTAAGACATGCAGATGAGCATACAGTTGTATTTGCATATTTGCTTTCCTGTGGAGGGTTTTTACTCACCATAACTTAACTCAGTATTATGGTATATATATATATGTTTTAAGTTATGGTGGGTGAATAAGGCAACAAGAAACCTCCACCGTATTGCATATAGCAAATATAAAGATCACTTGTGAGCACATTCACATGTCTTAGGCAGGTCTGCAACCCTGCCTTTCACCATTATCACCCAGCATACAGTGTTGCCACTGCAGCAAGGGATTCTGGGAAATGACATGCAAATGAGCACACAGTGTTCATTGCAAATTGCAAAGCCAGCAGTACAACCAACTTCACACTGATGATACCCACTCTTTGATAAAGTCCCACTCAGGGACGAAACGCGTCAGAGTTCTTTTTCTGTGATGTGCAGCATGTAATCATTAAAGCTGATTTTATTTTATTTTTGGCTGAACTCCAATTGCTGTGACCGCCATCGTTCTATTTTTGACTTTACCTATATCGGCTGGGCACGCAGGCTTCTCACTATTGTATTCCAGATTTTTAAATGCTGGCGCCACCCCTTCGGATATGTAGACGCGCCGGAGCGCATTGAATGCTGGGATGCATCGGTTGCCCTTCCTCCCGGCAGGAGACGGCATTCGCCGGTTTGGAACCAGCTGTAACTTCTACACGGGTACTGTGTCGGCGTAATTCAAGACGCCAAGACGCCACCGCCACCCTTTCGTTGCTGGAAGTGCGCCAGAGAAAAGCTTCAACTGGATACTATCAGCTTGTCATCTCCCCTTATGGAACGGCTTAAAGTGAGCTGAACTAGGATACTACAGACACTGGGCAGGGTAAGGGCAGCAGCTTGCGGCGTTATTGGTTCAAGAGTGAGGTGTTTACGGACAGTTCATCTCTTATTCCTTGCTTCATCCTGCATACTGGCCCCCCACCCAGGGTGAGTCTAACTACATTATCCTCTATATGACTTTATATCACATTTTTCAATAGTGAGTTGCCTTTCCCTTCTTAAATGGATTGTGGGTTATATCCATTTAGCGCCTATATGTGACTTTGGCAGCATCAGTTCATTGGGTTTATTCCCTTTTCTTTGCTTTCACCATTATCACCCAGCATACAGTGTTGCCACTGCAGCAAGGGATTCTGGGAAATGACATGCAAATGAGCACAGTGTTCATTGCAAATTGCAAAGCCAGCAGTACAACCAACTTCACACTGATGATACCCATTAAGGTTGAAACATGTCTGTGAATGGTTTCTCTGGCTTTGCATCTGATTCCCATGCTGTGCTTTAAAGTTGTGTTAACAGCGAGCATTAGCTTATATGGGCACCATGTAACAATGGTTTTTCAGGCAAAAGGTGACACTGTGTGCTCATTTGCATGTCATTTCCCAGAATCCCTTGCTGCAGTGGAAAAACTGTATGCTGGGTGATAATGGTGAAACCCTGCCTACGACATGTGAATGTGCTCACAAGATATCGCATTGACACTGACGTCATCACCGAGCGCTGGAACGGACGGATCCATGCGCAACTGCTGCAGAAGCCTGTACTACACGGAGCCATCTTCCAGGACTCTAATACAGTTGTATTGAATACTATCTGCCCTGGATACCTGTTGGGACTACGATCCTGATACTGCAATACTGGGACTGCCCCAAGACGCTGCAGACACGAACCGGATGGTGGTGATTATATCACACAATGCTTGTTTTTATTGTACCCTTGTGAGTGCATTTTTTATCCCCCCTCTCCCCCTCCCCTCATTAAAATACTATTTTACGCTATGGGCGTGCGCTCTCTCTTCCTGTTTTTCCCCTAGATTCACTGTGGACTTGGTTTGACCACACTGAGAGCTGCCGGAGACCCTCCACACCGGAACCAACACCATTACTGGACTTATTTTTGAGGACTGGTTTTTATACAATTTTTTTCTTTTATATTATCCATTTATTCCTTTTGTTTCTCTGTTTATTTATTTTTGTTATTATCTATATGTATACAATTATCATATTGTTTCCTGGTTTATAGCTTGATTGATTTGGTTATATATATGTAATTTTTACTATATGGTACATATTAGTTATTATTATTTATTAATTATATTATTTGGTTATGAACTTTATAGATTCAGCTTAATAGAGGCGCTGCTTTTTTCTTTTTTGTTTGTCATATATATATATATATATATATATATATATATATATATATATATCAAATGGAAATATTACTGTGTGTCTATTTGCATATCTTAGACAGGTCTGCAACCCTGCCTGTCACCATTATCACCCAGCACACAGTGCTTCCACTGCAGCAAGGGATTCTGGGAAATGACATGCAAATGAGCACACGCCACGTTTTGCTTCAAAACCATATGACTGACACACACATGTTCCTCTTGATATTATGTGATGTCCGGATTTATTTTTATGCTGCATACTGTACATACCCTGCAAATTGTATTTCTGTCACATTAAGCTCATTCTGGCAGCTAATGGGTTACATGAAACTTGTAGTACACGCCAAGATGGTGTACCCGTAACTACCATATCAGAAGAGTAGATCCTGGGTAGGTCTTCGTTAGGATCCATGTTCTCCTTCCCCCAAGCCCCTACAAATCTTCAGATTCTTGCAGTTGTGGTGTCTCTGATATCTGATAAAGACAGTCTGACATGTCACTGGGCAGTTTCCATAAGTAAAGCTTTGCACATGAAAAATGAGTGTGAGTTACAATGTGGTCATTACGATAGAGCTCCAGAAAAGAAAGCAAAACATCTTAAAATTATACTTCTTTGGACCTCTAGTGTTAACCTGACTAATTTACTCATGGATATTCTACCGAGTGAAACATTAATAAGCCACATCTTTCCTTGTATACTGGACCATTGTCAAATATTGCTGATGGAAGGTTGTTCAATTGACCCTGTTGTAAACCCTAAGGTCCTACCAATCCCCCCCTGTTCCTTTATGTTATTGCTCCTTACACCTCTGCTGAGAAGTAGTCCCATCCTTGGTAAATAAAATCAGAGTGATAAACATGTTTGGTTAGCTGGTGGTTCAAATTTAGTGGAAAACATGTTTAATTACACATTGTGCATGACTATTTGTGGAACATTTTTGTTTTACTAAGGAACGCATACACACACACACACACACACACACACACACACACACACACACACACACACACACACACACACACACATTACGCAATCACTGTTGGTAAATCAGAATGAGTCACTGGTCTCTACCAAATAAATCTCCTCTTTTTAGCAGGAGGAATAACATTGCAGGCAAGGCACGATCTATGAAGTGGGAGGCCCAAGCTTCATCCCAGGTCCAATCCCTTTGGTTAAGCTACATTAATCCTCCATCAGAGTGTTATGGAAGTACACTAGTTCATTGTGATAATATTGTTCTGTTATATACACTACAGCATACCCTGGTAAAGCTATTTACTTCACCATTCGTATACATCACTGACTGTTTCTCAGATGGTAAAAAATAAAATTAATTTAAAGCAGGAAAAAGTGAAAAATTCTATATATTTTTTTTTAAATAGTTAGGTAGTATTAGATAATACTGTCTGCGTTTTATTTAACTCCTAATGCCCTTTTAAAGGATTTTTGTAATGTACTAATCATCTTTTGGTTGCTTCAGCAATCATTTAGGAAGTCATATCCACGTCCTCTTCTGAAACAGGCTCTGACATGCACCTTTTTAAGCTCTGCCCTTTGGCAACAAAGTATCACAAACAGATATGTTCCTGTGTTCCAAACAGCACTTTACATTACTCCGAAAGCTGTAACAATAATGTGTTACACTTAGTAATATAATGTTACATATCAGCTGCAGCATTTCACGGACTGCAGCACAAAGTTAGAAGGCGGCCATTTAGTTATGCCCACAATCAGGATTTTGTCAGATTTATAACAGGAGCACCAAACGATTGCCCGCTTAGGTAAGAATGTAGAATTACACATTGTCACACGCTTTACATACAAGGAAGGGAGGAATGGGGGGGGGGGGGGGATGTAGTATTGATGCTTTATAAAAAAAAAAGATGATGAAATACTTTTCTTCCTTCAAATGTAGCAGTGGAGAGTTTATGTCACTTTTTTGACCATGCATAACTTATTTAATGTGTGGCTGAAATCTATTACGCCTTCAAATTGCAAAATCAGTATAACCAGCCTCAGACTGATGAAACCCAAATGGTCAAAAAAAAAGAAGCTTCCTGTGAGTAGGCTTACTGGTTCTGCACTTCTTTAACCCAGACAGTGCTGAAAAGTTGAGAGAGAGATGGGCGGTGCAAGGGGAAGGCCCTCCAGACAGGGAGGGAGGGACCGATGGGGGAGGCCCCAGAAAAGGGGAGGGCCCATCTTTCCTTCACACAGAGAGAGAGCTGCAGGGTTGCCGGCAGGGAGGCCAAAGCCCCTTGCTTGGCTGGGCCCGGCTGTCCCCCCTGTCAGCTGCCCTGAAAGTCATTATAACCAGCCTCAGACTGTTGAGACCCAAAATGTCGAAACAGCTATCTGTGAGTAGGCTTACTGGTAATGCACTTCTTTAACCCAGGCTGTGCTGAAAAGTGATGTAATACGGCAGGCAAGCTTATAGGGAGGTCCCATGTTAAAATGGATTGTAAGCAAAAGGTGACACTGTGTGCTTATTTGCATGTCATTTCTTAGAACCCCTGGCTGCAGTGGAAGCGCTATATGCTAGGAGATACAGGTGAAAAGTGGCGTTGCAGTCCAGACCTGTCTGAGGCCTCGTTCAGGGTGCAGGCTTCGGAGGGAGGGCGTGCTGACGTGCGAGCTGCCGTGGGACACAATGTATTCAAATTGAATACTGGTTGTCAGGGTAGCAGCTGCCCTGTCTCCGAAGCCCGGAGTTGACGCTGGCTGCAGTTTCAATAAACAACCCAAGTCGTTTTTTGAAGCTGCAGCAGCGTCACTGGGACCTCGGCAGCCAATGAAATCATTCTTGAGAATGATTTCAAAACTGCAACTTGGATCCCTAACCTCAGGTCTGTAGCCCCGCCCCCTCCCCGCCTCCTCAACTCCTGAAAATGTCTGCTGGGGATGAACACACATCGTCCAGCAGACTGCCGCCCGCACACGCGAACGCCCGCCCTCCAACTCCTGCCTCTGGCACCCTGAACGAGGCCTGAGAGCGGTGAATGTGCTCACAAGTGTTTGTTTTTTTTTTACATTATTATTATTTGCTCAAATGTAGCACGTATGGAAATGCAACGTTATGGGTCTCTGGCGTTCATCAATCACAGCTCAGTTACGGACCATATAGAAAGTAATTTCTCATATACATTACATTAAAGTGAAAGTGTTAATATTAGGAAGTAACAGCTATATGTAAAACTATTCATGATACGTGTGTGATATTATTCATACTTAATTGATAAAATATAATGTTGAGTGTAGAGGGAAGAATTGTACAGGCCGCACACATACGTGTCCCAAGTATGGTTTGGCGCATCAATGGTCAATTCTGTATTTTCATCAACACAAATAGAATGAGCAAAAACAAAGCTTTGTGAAATATGTTACTACAATTCCCAGTATTGAAGGGGGATTAGGGGAATTGGGATTGTACACCCTAGTAGCCCGAGAACATTTGACCCATTTTCTGCAAGGCAAGCATCGATAGCGCCTCCAACATCCTCCCTAAAGCAGAGAGGGTCCTTCTCCTGTTCAGCGCAAACTCTGATCGTGGAGCAGGTTACATTTCATTATTAGGTGTAATCATTCTTCAACGTGTTAGATTCAGTTCCAGCTCTTGTGTTGGCCCTTTGTCAGCTGTGTAATAACGTTGCGGTGACCAGTTGTAACCACTGCAATATTTCAGACTATTGATTATTCATTTCTCCTCTAAATCATTATATCAATTTTTATGAGGGAATTCATATCTGACCCGCGACCCCCTGGCCTCAACTCTTCGTCCTTTGCAAGTTATTGCAACTAATTTCGGAGCAGATAGGATAAGATATAACACACTACAATTGGGAATTCCAAATGCCATTTTAACCCTTTCATGACCAGAAGTTGTGGGAAAGCATTCTAGAATAGGCATTTGTTTTTCAATATCGAATTGGGTTAAAATATAGTGGTGACATTTTTACATTTTGAACCTAAGTCTGTGTAACAAAGGAGTCATTTGGTGGCATATTTTGATCAAAACATGATTCAAGCCGCCCAATCTCATCAAGGTAACCTCAGTTTAGCAGGTACCTGCACTGAATATATGCAATTTCTTATTGTCCTGTGGACTAAACTTTGTGACATATGCTTATTTGTGATTTAGTACAATTAAAAGCTGGCCAATGCCAGTAACAAAGTTCCTTTATTATAAAGGTAAACTGTGGATGCACAAATACCATAGTGTGAAATATTTAATACTTGCACATGTAGCTCTTATTTATTTCAGCCATATACACTCACCTACTCTTCAGTGGAAGGTGAAGTGTAGACTGACAATGAGGTGTATAATACCTTTATAGGGGTTTGTTTTGGCTCACCTGCTTTCTGTTTTACTAAACAGTTCCTTGAAGGTGTATGGCTTCTCCCTTCAGGACAGAGCTCCTACCAATTCTCCAATTAGCATAAAGGTATTATGCACCCCATTGTCAATCTACACTTCACCCTCCACTTAAGAGCAGGTGAGTGGTTATGGCTGACAGAAAGGAAATCTATGTGCAAGTATTAAATATTTCACACTAGGGTATTTCTGCAGCCACAGTTTACCTGTATAATAAAGGAACTTTGTATGTATGTCTTTATTTATATAGCGCCATCAATGTACATAGCGCTTCACAGTAGTAATACACGTGACAATCATGTAAATAACAAATAATGTACTCTGTTACTGCCTTTGGCCAGCTTTTAATTGCACTAAATCACAAATAAGCATGTTTCATTTATTTAACCCCTTCAGGGCACTTTCTCACACTTCACAAAGTTTAGTCCGTAGGACAACAAGAAATTGCATATATTCCGTGTAGGTTCCTGCTAAACGGAGGTTACCTTGATGAGGTTGGGCGGCTTGAATCATGTTTTGATCAAAAGATGCAACTAAATGACTCCTTTGTCACCCAGACTTAGGCCTCGGCCAGGGTGGCGCTGGGCGGGTGCTTGCTCACGCTGGCCGCGATGAAACACATTGTGGCAATGTGTGTGGCCAGCGTGAGCAAGCACCTGCGCCCGCTCGGCTTCTTAGAGCAAGAAAATTTGAATTTGCCGCTCGCAAGGGGGTCACGTGAGCGGTTCGCCCAATGAGCGCGAACCAGCTCCGTGATGTCGTGGTCACGCCGCCATGCGAGCGCGCACCTAGCCGGCCACGAATCGCCGGGCTGAGCAGGGTGCAGCGCGCCCGTTCCCTGCCTGGCCGCAGCCTTAGGTTCTAAATGTAAACATGTCACAAGTATATTTTAGCCCGATTGCTAGGCGCGCATATTATAATGAGATGAATAAAGTTCTGTATCTGTTAGCGGCACATTTTTCATTTTTATGTACGGAAAAATTGTCCGACGGCTTTTTGGGAAACTCACCTGACTACAGATTCTTTTTCTTTTTGGTGCTGGGGATTTAGTTGCACTTTTTATTATCTTTATAGCCAGCATACAATAGCCCAGATTCACTAACGGTGCTAAGCCTTAGCATGCTTTCACATGGATGGGAGTCACGGCGTGCTAAAGCTTGCACATCTTTAGTGAATCTGGGCCGATGAGGTTAATCATTAAGCTGTGATAGTGCCGATCGGTACACCATCGCATGTAACCTCCCATTAAAGTAATTGATGTCTATGGGAGATTCCGTGAGTTTGAGGCACGATCGGCACTATTGCAGTTTAATGAATAACCCCCAGTATGTCCTTTTAACACTAAGAACTGCTTAATTACATCATAGACGCCCTGTTTTATTTAAGAATTCTTCCATGTAGAACGCAGTATGCTTTTATAATCTGAAACTTGATGGTATTTTACATAGCAACGTAGTAGTTACGTTATAAAAGAAACCCACTGTATGTCCGTCAGGTTGAACCAATCAAGTCATACTGGTTGTTCATTCTGATATTTTCTAAGGAGCACTTTTTAAATCGTAACTCAGATTTTACGACATGGGCTAAAATGGTAATTTCCACAATGTATGCGCATATGCATTATTGCTTTTATTTAATTCACTGAGGGGGCTGCTATATGCGGCTTTGTCCAACCAGCACTGAAAGTGAAGGGGTTAAAAAGTGGTGGTTGTATAATGCATCATATGGTGAGCACCTGACTCCAGGCTGCCCTGGTTTTGCAACTCATTTTCTATTGAGCTGATGGGATATAGGAGTGAAATCCACGAGTGTCTGAGGCTGACCCTTATAATCTGAAGCCAGGAGGTCACTCTACACCCCAGTGAGCCACATTACATGTGATTTTCCCCCCCAATGATTCCTCACTGAATACGTAAAAAAAAAATGCATTTTCTTAATTCAGAAGATATGATAGGGCAGATATTCAAAGTCGTATCTCAAGGTAAACTAAGTAAAAACAAAGCTTTTAGAAACAACTACATTTTAATCTGAATTAAAAAAATAAAATAAAACTACATTACCAAGTAACTCTGCTGTTAGACTGGAGGGGCTTGGGAGATGTAGTTATCCATAACAGCCACTAAAGTTGACATGAAATCTGACAGTTCTTGAGCAGAATGGTTGCACGGGGCATGTGACTCCTACAGGGTTTCATACAGCTAACAGCTGTTAGGTTTGAAACCGCTCCTGATAGGTCAGGGGTGGCAAACTCCAGTCCTCAAGGGACATCAACAGGCCAGGTATTAGGCATATCCCTACTTCAGCACAGGTGGCTCAGACTGAGCCACTGATTGAGCCACCTGTGCTGAAGCAGGGATATCATGAAAACCTGACCTGTTGGGGGCCCTTGAGGATGGGAGTTGTCCATCCCTGTGATATATACTGTATACAGTTCTGTATGCTGGAGCCCCATATGCAAACATGTGACAAATAAGTAATAAATCTCAACAGAATTACACCTGTAACAAAAAAAGACAAAAATAAGGATACGTTTAAAGACAAATGTCCTTCTAAATATCAATCCACTATTTTTGATTGCGCGTTTGGCTCTTTCATTAGCTTTACCATAAAACACATGGTAAGACATTCTGCATCTTGCAATATCAAAGTGATAAATTGGCTTCTTTTTCTAATCAAACGAATGGCTATTCGGAATAGTCAGGGGAGCATGTGTTTTTCCTTTGGGTCAGCTATTAAAATCTAAAGATAGCAGAGATCCAAAGATACACAAGGACAGGTCCCTTTTCGCCGTTATCGCAGAAATATACCATAGGTACAGTTTAACAATGTGCTTTCTTTTCAATGGGTTGCGAACTGTTTGGTTTTCCTGGGTATGGTAAATGCCACTACCTTGACTAAAGTCACTTTGATTAGTACCTAAAGTAGTTAAATTGAAGCAGTATTCCTATAATAAAAAGTAAAACCAGTAACTCGACTTGTCACCAGTTCTAATCCCATCACAGCCAAAGATTTTTGCTTTCATTCAGAGCTCTGCAAATCCAACGTGGATTCTCTCAACAAAAATAGTTTGCTATAGCTCCGGCTGATAATATCACCAATTCATGTCACGTATTTGTACAATTTGAAAATGTATATACGGGGTAAGTAACACATTTTTTTTTGTGAAAAGCTATATTGCTGATTTAAGTTCACATGACCCTGCGTGTAGTCACGCCGCCCTCGGCGCGCTCCCACCTTATCTCAGACTATGATCAGAGGTTCCGCTCCCTGCGGCACGTCATCGGGACCCGCGTCTACTCTCAGCAGCACTGCGCGCAAGCGCATCCAAAACTCTGCTTAATATGGAAGGGGAGGGTCCAGCCTCCAGGTTGCACCCACGCACAGATGCCGTTCACGCGCGCACAGCGCTCGCAAGCTCCGCGTCAACTGACCTCATCGGCTATTCAGCCAGCACGTCTCCTGCACCCAATCTCCGCTTGCGCTGAGGACGCGCCTCCTCTCCGCCTCTCCTCTTATTGATGCCTCTCCCTCATATATGCTCAGCTGTGCCACTGGCACATTGGCTGAGCATAATCATAGTTGCGTTGTGTTTACCTCTCCTCTGCCTCCACAGTCTTGCCTTGTCTTGCTGTTCCTCGCTCTGTGTACCGACCGGCGTCGCTTTTGGACTCCGCTCTTCCGTACTCCTGACCCCGGCTCTTCGACTATTCTCCTCTCTCCACTCCTGACCTCGGCACCCGGACAACGACCATTCTAACCTCTCCAACCCAGACCACGACTAATAGTACCTGCAACGATCCATACCTCTCCAACCCAGACCCTGGCAAGTATATCGACTATCTGTACCTCTCCAACCCCGACCCGGCTACCTCGACCAACCTACACTCCAGACGCGCCCTTGTGGCTGTGCGTGGCGTTTCTATCCATCCCCACCTCAGCCCCACAGTCCCGCCTTGTTTGTGGTGAGCACAGCATGACAGCGTGTCCATTATTGGAGGACTGACGGCAATGTCTGAAGGATGGACAGTATGAAAGGATAATATGAGGGGATGTGGACAACTTTCAGATAAAAGAATGCAGTCAAGAAAGGGGGCTCAATACTGTGGCAGAGATATGACATACTCTGTTACACTCACTATGTATGCAAGTGGTTTCCAACCTTTTTTTGGTTAAGGAACCCTATGTGAAATTCTGAGGAACCTCAACCCTCTCTAATAGCGCGTCTGAGATGAGATGCATTGTAACGAACCCCAACCCTCACTAATAGCGCCTCTGAGATCAGATGCCTTGTAAGGAACCCCAACGCTCTCTAATAGTGTGTCTGAGATCAGATGCATTGTAAGAAATCCCAACCCTCTCTAATAGCGCGTCTGAGATCAGATGCATTGTAAATTCTTCTGTACTTGGTACCTTTTTCAAATGACCTGAAATTTGCAGGGAACCCTTTAGGGATACTGGGGGAATCCAATGCTTCCTAGGAACCAAGGTTGAAAAACACTGGTATATTCAGTATAGATCGGTATCTCCAAACACCCAGAATTGAATATGAACCTGAGATTTTATTCTTCTTAAAACAGAATAAGGATTGTAACATTTAACTGAATGGTGTACATATCTGAAAAATAATTTATATATATATATATATAAAAATATATATTTGCTGTTAAATTAACACCAAGATCCATTTTGTACAGTCGAAATGTTAAACGACGTTGTCTCTTTTCCACAATGCTAACACAAAGGTGTGATTCAAGAAGAATTATGTGATGTAACTGTAGAAATTATGCATGGTTCATCTAGGGTTGCCAGGTGACTTCTCCAAAAATACCGGACACAATGTGAAAGATGTGACACTCTCAACGTCGGTGAGGAGGTATGTTATTTATAAATGACCTGACCGTTATGTCATTTTTTTTCTCTAAATTTCACTCCAAGTTTGCACCATTTCAAATTCTATTTCGTAACAAAATTCTGGGGAGGGGTCTGGGGATTGGGCGCCCTCCCATTATTTATTTTTATACGAAACAGAATATGAAATAGTGCAAATTGGTGCACACATGGAGTGAAAATTAGAAAAAAATTACATAACGGTCAGGTCATTTATAAATAACATACCTGCAGTCATACATTGCGAGCAATACTGATCTTAATGCTCCCCTCCCACTACTTCCAAGATTGTTGCACCTCTCCCTTCATCCTCTCACCCCCGTCATCATCTCACACCGCCACTGCTAGTCTATTACTACTACTATTCCGTCTCCTCACACCTTCATCCTCCATCTCCTGTCAAAATGTCTTACCTGTGGCGGTCCTCCTGGCAGACAGTGACACTGAACGCTGTCACTGCAGTCTCGGGTCACCCATAACTGGCACCGCCGGGGTGTGAGCTCTGCCCCTGCCATCCTATGACTCAGTCGCCACCCTCCACTGTCACGCTGCCCTTTCCCGCTCTAACCTGCACTGCGACTGGTTGCTCTCTATGCTGAGTGCGTCTCACTCTGCTGCTGGCCGCCCGGCTGCTGCATGCCACACTCGCGCTTCTCATTCTGCTCACGGACGCGCTTGCGCTGCCCGCCACACATCCAGAGACAATACCGGACACATACATGTCCAGTATTACCTCATAGTTTTTTACCAGACACAGTGGAAAAATACCGGTCAGTCCAGTTCAAAACCGGACACCTGACGACAACCCCAGGTTAATTTTATAATGCAATGTATCAATTTTTTCTGTTCACTTTTCTGGCATTTTTTCCATGTCTAAAAAGCCCCTTTGCCCCCTCTCGCCAAAACAAATTACTACCAGAGTAATCAAAGCGTGATCTGATATATCGTGCTCAAATCGGCGATATCTGCCATTAACGTCAATGGAGGAGGATATCACCGATTTGCCTTGATGACTTCGAGCAATGTTTAGACATATATCAATTTTCCAAAAGAGGTAAAGGGATTGGCGCTCCTAAAAATTCCACATGCAATACGTAATGTGAATAAGGCTTCAGCTATATTACAGGCGCGCGTGATGGAGTGCATGATGTCACGTGCTCCTGTACTAGAAATGATTCGTGGCCTGTAGAACATGACCCATCCGTCACTTGGCAAAGACCATACAAATTTGTCTCGCAAAGTATCGGTCGCCCCGTCGCGCTCGCGCCGTCACTAAGGACGCGGCCTAATACTATAAGTGCAACACATATATAATAAGACTGTCCAACGCAGACAGGTGAAATAATACACAGTTGCCAAAATATGTGGCAAATTATCTGTGACATGGGAAATAGTGACACATAATGATACAGGTATAACACCATGCTCAAACCCTCCTGTAGGAACTGTCGTGAATATGCATCTCAAATTTCAGGAGCACCAAAGTAGGTCACCATAAAAAAGAGAATACTTCGTAGATGGTGCAACAATGTTTTTAGGCTGCTGGTAGTGTGATGATGGGATGGCTCTTATAGATTATCTACTCACAATGTGGCAATAAAAAATCTTGCATATCCATATGTTTTTTTTTATATAGTTGTCTCATGTGGGAGTGTCTTTTATATAACGATATCTCAATGGAAAAGAATACAGGGAACCTTAGCGCAGATCAATATGGAAAATATACTTTATCTGTTAAAACGGTAAGAAACGTACTTACAATAGATATATTTTTTAAAAGCACGTAAGATACACAAAAGGTGATTTAGCACCCGCACCGTTAGCGGACCACGGTCTCATCGTCTCCGCAGTACACAGCTGCTCTCTCTGGCTGCTAGCATCTCCCATATACGTCACAGTGCTGGTTCTGGTCTCTCGGTGTCAAAGGGATCGGGCACGTCTATGCTCCTTGGAGGTTTCCACTCTCGGCTTCGTCAGGAGTGGATCCCTCCCCCCTCACTGTATGTACGTATGTCACTAACGTAACCACAGAACAGTACTTGCCTGGGTGCACTTATTAGATTGAGCAAGTCATAATCATAGAAAATATAAACAAAGCACTCAAAAGTACTTTTAAAGAGATACAGTTATTTATTTAAATAACTTTATTTCTTTAGAAGCATGTCAATAAAAAAATATTGGTACTTTTATATAAAATATGAAGATGATAAAAAAAAATTGGTAACATCTCGTAAGACTACCCTTCCCACATCTGGGACATGAAAAACACCCAAAGGAAAAAAGTCCCATTTTATGCGGAGGAGTTACTGCACAGCTACGATGCCGGTCTAAGGCCGCGCTTATAGTAGCGTCGACGGTGACATGCTCGGGACCGCTGCCGTCGCTATAGCGATAGTTGCACCTTGGTGCAGCAGACCTCGGGAGGACGACAGGGAGTGAGGCTGAGGCACGGCGTCACGCGAGCGGTTTGCCATTACTGGCTTCACGTGACGCGGACATCACGTGGCGGCTGCACACCAGCACAAAATCCACTGACTTCAGTGATTTTGGTCGCCATGTCACTGCGCAGCATGGTTGCGGTCGCGCCCACTATGTGCACCCGCGATGGACTTCATGCCTTTGTTTTCGCGCTGTGCGCCGTCACCGCTACTGTAAGCGTCCTCATGGGTTGGGGATGCAGTCGGACGTCTGACGTAAAGAACGTGATGACCTCGATACCTGTACGCGTTTCGCGTCATTAGACGCTTCATCAGGGGAGGGTCTACTTTACAAATAAACAACCATAATAATAATAATAATATATACAATAAACTAGCAAACACCCTGGTTATCCTAGAATTCAGTTTGCTCAGGTCCGACGGCCATGTTTCCTTTAAATAAACTGTCACATATTACATTAGAGCTATGCTACTACAATATATTGCTATGTGACCCGTGTAAATTGTAGACATAATGCCTAAACGTGAAACTCCTTTATATATCAAAACACCTAAAATATTCAACACTTTCTTATGCCTTTGGAAAACGGTATCTGTTTTTAAAGCAGCAGTCTGCACTGATCACAACTGTTTTGATCCCTATTTCAGGATTTATGAGCAGTTGAAATATTAAGTGTATGGGGGATCAAAATGGATGTCTCCCTATAGTCAATGCTATCTGAAGTTACATTAAAACCATGTTTTTTTTTTTTTTAAAGAGTAAACAAAATCTCAGGAGGGCAAGATACTGAGATTATGGACGGAGTTGAACTCATATAGGTTTTTATGTGGGGATAGTTAGTGGCTTTAGGTACATAAACTATATATTAAAATCTAATAAATATGCAGTATAGTGTGTTACATTTGTGCTGCCAGTGTTATTTTACACAGAAACAAAAACGTATATAACAAGATAATATGGTCACACTAGTGTATTAATTACCATTGAATTGCTTTGCATTCTCCTTGCACTCTGTGGCATTTTGACAAGTGATGCTGTTGGCTTTTAGCATCCAAAGCATTTAAGGAGTTAATGACTCCTCAGGACAAACCACATGCTTTGGACAAGTGTGTGCACGTGACAGTTGCAGCTGGAAGGCGGGGACTTCCAGTGTGATTGATGGCATCAAAATAACGGCATGAATTTTGCGTTTCAAGCCTCGTTTTCAAATGACCCGCAGGGCACAGGGGGCGACCTTGGTCGGAAGCGAGGCTTGAAACCCAACCCATGAACTCCCCGATGGGCACGAGGGCCAGCCCCCACTGCGGGAATGGTCCATGAAGATTAAAGGGGGGGGAATGGAGGCCGATTGAACTCACAACTGTTGCAGCCTACACCTGAACGCGACATGTTGCCAATAAATTATGCAAATAGTTTAAACGGGTAAAGTCTGACTGTATATATATATATTGTGCGCTTTGTTTTACCAAAATTAAACATGCGCTTTGCATCTCCATGCCAACGTACTCCCCTTCACCAGGATGCTTCCCCTTAAAAAGCGCGCGAATTGAAAGCGCACGTGCGACGGTGTGGATCTTGGATGGTTTCGACGGAAGGCTTGGGCAAAGAGGTCACTGGCAAAGAGGTCACGCGCCACGCGGCCGGGTCACGTGCTCACGCCCCCGAAGAGCGGGAAAATTTCCCGCCAAATGTTCCATTCGCCCTCTCTCTTCACACAGGCGCGCCATATCAGGCACTGACGAGAAAGGATATCAGGAAAACCTCAGCATGGCTGTTTTATTAATACGTGGTAAATAAATGTATAGATATACCTAATATAGATACAGCACATACCTAATATAGATACAGCAAGAACCCGTTCAGAGTCTCCAGTATGTTTGTATTGAGTACATATATTTATTATTGCCTAATGTTTCTTTTGTAACTTGTATTTAATTTTTCTATTGGATTTACAAATATATCTTTTTGCAATGTCCAAAATACTGGTGCCCTCACCTCTTACATACTACTTGTTCCAGGGATTTCCCTTTTTATATATTTATTATCAATTGTTATCGTTTCAATGGAAGGTGATTGCATTTCTTTAGAGATTGAGACCATACCAGTATATTATTAAAAAGCCCCTTTATTTTATTTATTTGAATTGCAATTTCTTTCTTTACATTTGTATGTGACTTGTTGTACTTGTGATTACACCCCACAGAACTTGTGTGCTTATGATTGCACCATAGTTATTATCATTAAACAGACCATATGTCCGGCTCTGAGCTGCCATAGTGTAACCCCATCTGAAGACGCTGGCAATTTCTTTGTGCAATGGTACAGAATACATGTTATTTAGCCTCTAATCTACAAATTAAATATGTTTTTGTATCTCCCCCCACACACACACTGTACTTTTTAATGTATTAAGCTTCCTTGGGTTGTCACATTTTTGTTTTGTTTTAATATGTGCAGCATTTTATTACTATTAACGAAAACTAATTGCCTAAGCTGCCGATCGATTCGTTCTCCCGTAATCGATCACCAAAGATCCTGCGTCCCAGGGTTAACTAAATGGCCGCCTTTCAGGTTTCAATCAATCCTTAAGTCAGTGTATCTCCGCAGCAACAATGTATCCCTGTATTACGAAGGCAACCATTGACTATTGTTACAGTTTGCAGCTCAAAAGGCTGGGAATATTGGCAACAAATGATCACAGATAGGATAGTGGTGTAAGGATGTTGTAGTGCTGGGGAGGTGGGATAAAGCCTGCTGCCGGCACATTTAAATTATTATTATTTTTTTTTAAACATAGGATTGAAGGCGAGACTCAAAACCGCCTCCAGTTTTAGTAACTTCCAAGACTTGAGCTGTCTCACATCTGAATCTGGTCTATAACGGTTACATACGCCCATAATCATATTATCTCTAACTATCCATGAAATGTCTGTAAATTGAATGTATGTTCATGTAAAGCTGCAGACCAAGCAATATCCTACATGTGTGTTTTTTTGTAATAAATCAGTTCCGTGCTATGAGAAAATACTTTTTTTTTTAAATTTTTTTTAAAACTCTGAATGATATGTAATATAATGCAACAAGCATTTTTGGTTTCTATAGCAACAATTTACTCAAATTAACTCAATGTATTATTTCCTGGTAAAACATTTGATAAAATAAATACTCGCCTCTGTAGGGAGGTGCCACTATATCTCTGCTTTTTAACGCTCCTGCCCCACGCGGGCCAATAAGAACCCGGACTTGGTGATGTCAGAGCTTCCTATCGGCCCGCAAGGTGCGGGAGCTTTGAAAAGCGGCCATTACGTGATTCCTGAGCCACTCCAGAGCTGAAATGAATAGGGTTCCATGACAAGCCCCGGCGACCCCCTGCTCAATACTATGTTTAAAAAAATTACAAATACCGCTTGGATTTTCTGTTTAAAACTCACTAAAAATGTCATTAAATACTTAATTTTTTTCTAAGTGCTGTACGTATGATCTAATACTACAGAACTGATATATATATAATATATATGTTTGTATATGTAGAATATTGAATGTTTTGCTCCTGGGAAAGCAACTGCTACATCTATATTAAAACAGACAACAAATACAAACTGTATAGCCATCTGAACACACAGGACTGGGGCTCTTGTTGGGTTGGGGAAGGGTATAAACCCACTATGCCCACAGGAGAGCCAGTTAAGATGGTCTGATATAACTGATGCCACTTTGGTGTTATTCCTGGTGGTTGAGAGGACACAGAGCCTCTAGTATTATTTGTGACAAATAACTTTTGCATTTGGTGCTACTTGGATAACCAAAATCATGTCAAGAGAACATACAGTATGTCGTTATGTTACACAAGTGTAAATCAAAGCACGAGAAGCAATTCAGTCTATACTGTCGAGTTACACGTTCTGCCATTAAAATGAACAAGAAGTTCAAGGGGATAAAAGGCAGAAATATTCAATAAATGTTACATTAAAATAACTTATCTAAGAAGCCAGACTGATATTTTGTTTGGAGGAGCTTGAAATACAAACCAAATTGTTCTCCAGAGGTATATTGAACTCTGAGGACCCCTGTTTCCCATGATACCAGTGAAGTTACCATTATTACATGGAAGTCCAATAGGAATCCGCAAACAATGATGTAGCAACTTCTTATTGGCTGGAGATTTGACAGCCATTTTGTTTCCCCAGGAGGGAGATTTAAACCTTGCAACTTCACCTGTATGTATCTCAGGAACCGGAAGTCGAAAACATCGCAGCGTGGTTTCTAACCACATGGAAGAAGAAAAATAAAGAGGGCTAGAAAGACTAAGAGAATGGCAGCTTTAACATTATTTCACACACCACGTTTATTCTGTTTCAGATTAAGTTTATTACATTGATAAGGATGAGCAGCCCCTTTGTTAATTTGATGTCTATGTCTCCCTCCAGGTTTTGCAGCACAAATCTGAGCTTGATTGAACTACATTCATTTAAGAAAACACACAGGCGCATCTATACAAGAAAAAAAAAGCCAGAGTGAAAATTTGGGCGGAAGAATTACATTTAAGGTTTGTTTTTTCAAAGTGGAGTTACAGGCAATTCTGAAACAATCCCAGTCAAGCAGGAAAAGCTGAATACACATCTCCCAGATCAATATTATGAGGGTTATTTATTAAACTTTGATGGTGCTGATCGGACTCTAAAACATTGAAACTCCCATTGACGTCAATGGGAGTTTTCGTGCCATCGTGCCCCGATCGGCACTATCGCAGTTTAACTAATAACCTGCAGTTTTGTGTTAAAGCTGCGAAAGGAGATCTATTTCAAGGCCACGTCTTATGTAATCAAATATATACAACACTGACGTTACAACATTCATATCTGTAGACCGTGTATAAGAATGTGTTTAAAATGAGCTGCATTGGTTAAAAAAATACATTAAAAAAGCAAGAGATATATAGCCACTATGGTAATATAGAAAGTAATGACAAGATATATGATCAAAAATATATTTCTTTTAACACCTTTTTGCAAATAAGTATTTTTTATGTGTTTATATAAATTCAAGAAGGTGAGTGTGCTTCAGCTAAAATGTTAGTTATGATTTTTTTTGTTCATATTAATTCCATTGTCTGTGTAAATGTGATATAACTAAACTAATAAAGCATGCGAAAAGCGCATTACCTAAAAATTTAACCTGTGACATATATACCTAATATACTATTGTATGATAATAATAAATCTACGTGTAACCTACTTAGTGATTCCAAACTGATAACAGTGATAATGTGATATCAAAATATACGTGGCATTCAATAAACACAGTGTCAGCATTATGGAATATATGATCTATAAAGGAGAAAGAGCGGCTCAGTGAGTCAAGATTCTGTTAACATTGACACAGAGTCTGGAGCAGGGGATCCTGGTTCAAATCCCAATGTCAGCTCCTTGTGACCTTGGGCAAGTCACTTTATCTCCCTGTGCCTCCGGCACCAAAAACATAGATTGTAAGATCAGCTGGGCAGGGACTGTGTGTGTGTGTGTGTGTGTGTGTGTGTGTGTGTGTGTGTGTGTGTATTATGTGCTGCGTACCACGCGCTGTACTGTTGTTGTGAAGCACTTTGAGTCCTGTTGGGAGAAACGTGCTATATGAAATAAAGTTATTATAATACATTCACAAATGTATACAACTGACTAAGGAAGATATAATTAATCAAAAAATGAAAGCAATAAAGCCAGAGGTGTATGTAGGGAATGCAAGGAAATTTACAGTGGCAACCTTCTCTAATGAGTCCATCAAATAGTACTTTGTTACGTTATTATTACTCTGAAATAGAAATGACAAAAATAGTATAAGTGAGATCATTTATAAAATAAATAATCTTTGGAACCAACTAAGTAGAATTGTTTGATGTTGTCTATTTTATGAAGAAACTAATAAGAAAATGTGACATGCATAATTTGGCTTTATTAGTGTGTGTTCTTATCGCTACTCCTAGTGTATTATTTCATTTGTACCTTGGTTTACAGTTATAACATTTGTAGCTCTACTGAGCAAATAGCTGAACCTGAAAGAAATGTATATTTGCTTTTACGTTGAAGGCTACTAGAGTAATTCTGAAAGAGCACTGCACCTTTTCTTTTCTAGTTTGACATGTCCGCACTTCTTCTGGTGCTGTTTAAAAAGCAGCATGTTTTGGGCGTGGGTGCTTTAGAAGTCTGTGGTTAAGCTGTGAGTTCAACATGAATGCAACGTGAACTCAGGATTTCCTTTGAAGTTTGACACCAGGGATTTTCCCCGCCTACTGGGGGACTGAAAAAAAGAAAGACAAGAAAAACCTTTAAACTGCTCAAAGAACCGTGCAGCTAGGAAGAAGTTTCAGAAGAAAATTGCCTGTATTTGAAGAGTTAGTTTGGGCATGGATCACGTTCATTTAAACCATAACTGCTTTGTTAGAAAAAGTGTATTAGATATAAAAGTAATATTTCAACAACATGAACTACTACAGTGGGACCATTTTATGAACTAAGTGGAAATAAAATATATAAAAGCTATGCATTTTATTAAAAAACATGAAAATACAAAAATACATATAGATTCTGAACAGTGTTTGCACTCCTTAGTGCAGCGGTGCGCAAACTGGGGGGAACGCCCCCAGGGGGGCCGAGACTTTTCTGGGGGGGAGGGCGGTGTTTACAAAGGCCCCGCACTGAGAGCGCGAGGCCTCTGTAAATTTACCAGGCTCTGGTCACGCGTCTCTATGACAACGCGGTGTCAAATGACATCCGTTGCCATGGAGACGTGACGTTAAATGACGCCGCGGGTTACGTGACGTGAAGACACATGACCCCGCAGCATCATTTGACGCATCATTAGATGCGAGGGGGGGGGCACCACTGCCTTAGTGCATTTAATCAACAACAGTGAGAGACGATGAAAATCTGGTTTTATAAATCCAAGAATCGTAGCATATTGTGCTACAATAGAAAGTATCATGTATTTTACCTTCCTGTATTTCATTTAATGGTAATATTGTCTATGACAAGGTGGTAATTTTAGTGTTGTTTAAATGGACAATCCCTTCTAGCATCTAATGCTAAGTCAACTATTATTTTTAATCTGAAGAGTAAGCATTTTTAAATTATTTTTTTAAGTTGATTTCAGCCTTAGTAAACAGGGTAACCTGGAATTTGTAAAGCTTTTTCACTTCCTTTTAGGGTTGTCAGGTGGCTTCTCCAAAAATACTGGACACGATGGTAAAAGGTGCGATGCATGCGCGACACCTCTCTCACCTCTCCATACTGTTTCCTCCTCTCCTTGGCCCCACCCACAGGCTCCTGACACCTCCTCCTGATTGGCTGCATTACCCAGCACCAGAAAATTTAGGATGGTGGAAGCTGCTCAGCCCCCTGCAAACGCCCTGCTCAGGGAAATCCTGCGACTCCCCCAAGCCGGTCGTCAGGGCACGAAGTCCAGAGAGGTAATACCGGACACATACATGTCCAGTATTACCTCTCATTTTTTACTGGACATTGTGTCCAAATACAGGACAGTCTGGTTCAATACTGGACACCTGGGAACCTTACTTCCTTTCAATGTCGCCTCTCTTGGGATATCAAGACCTAAAGACTCACCTCCACGTTTAACTTCTTATGTTAATAGTGTGGGGACCGGCATACATACAATATCTTCTTGATAGGAGGGAAGACCTGCAATTAGTAGAAAACTTTATAGAAACAATTACAGTGGGGAATAGTTTTATATATGAACTAGGTTGAACTGAAACTTAGATGCTAAGTTGAACAACTAAAGATGCTTAAGAAGTCTGCTATGAAGCTGAAGTTAAAAAAGAAGTACTGAGGAGAAATACTGTTAGGCATAAGGATGTGGTTGAGATAATTAAAGTAGAGAGGAGTAGGGCTGTTGCAGAAAGAACTGCTGAGGAAGAATACACTGGACTTTAAAGTGCAACTATGCCATGAGAAGAAAGAAGTTGAGTGTGCCATCAAAGGAACCTTCACATGGGACATGATGAATCTTGGTACTTTACAGTTTTATGAGGAAGAGTAGTTAGAGCTGGTTTTGGTCAAAATCTGGGGAGGTCGGCTTTGTGACTGGCACTGCCCCTGTAAATAGAATCCAAAGATAAGAAATTGTTAATGATGTGGGACTGCAACTTTTCGCGCAGCATTTTAATTAAAAAGAGGAGCATTTAACAAGATATGCATTAGTGTTGTTCTCTGTTGCTTGTGCACATAAATTCACACACCAGCAGCACTTCTATAGCTATATGAAATTATTGTAGATTGAGTGAGTTTAACAAACAAGATTCCCATTACATAAATGGAACATACAGCGGTTCGGTATCATAAATCTTCACTTGGCCCCAAGATGAGCATTGCTGTTGTTTATTGGGAAGTTATTGTATCCATACCATACAAGAACATTATTTCTCTACAAACTCCGGTTTTGGAGAAATGGGAGTTAAAACTAGATTTACAGTTCTATCATCACTGCTAAACATGAATCCATACAATATTTTTCTTTTGAGCATATCCCTTTTTGCAAAGGAAGTTAGCATTGAAGTATTGTGCATGCCACCTTCGCAAATCAAGTAAACAAAATCCTCTTATGTGGATCTGCTTATTTCTGTTTAAACATTCCATTCAACAACATAATGATTTGTGGTGTCTTTCTCTTTTTTACCCTGAGCTGTTCCCGTTGTAACTGCACCAGCAGTCATCTCTGAAACCGTGTCATTTTCCTTCCTGTTGGCTTTTCCTGGAATTGCACATTTTAAAGCAAGCTTTGCCTGCTTCTCTAACAGTACTTTGTAATGCAAGTGAAAGAAAAGCAAGAGGTCATTTCACTAGTTGAATTGTTTTTCTTTAAGAGCGTCACAAATACAGTTCTTAGTTGAGTCAGCAAAAATCATATAAGCGCGCACACTGGAAAATGACTGATCACAAAACATAGCTTCCCACTGATGTAGCCAATTGACATCACTAAATATGAATTATGTGTTGTACAGTACTGTAACAGCCACTTTACCTGGAACAGTTAAGTCTTTTCAACATTTCTGCTACTCTGCATTGAGAATCAGTATTCTCAAAATAACATAGATGTAATAATTTAGGAAACATTGGACCTGTTGTGGTTTCTTTGACACTCCAGGTGTTCAACTGGAAAGGCATTGCAATAATAATTGTTCTACTTTTAAAAGATTTAGTAAAAGCTATAGTTTGTACAAATAGGTGGCATTAACAATCATACCCAAATAAATCTTTTTTTGAAAGATCGGTTTGCAGAAACATGTCGTTTTAGGCGGTCTGGTACTTAAACTAAATACAGTGTCTCTTTTCTGTGTGAGACCTCTGAATTGCTCATCAGAAGTAAACAGAGAAAGATAGCACGAGAAAATTGAGCAGAGTTCCGTGTGTGTAGAGGGAGATTGGAGAACTAACACATCTTGACATTTGCTCAGAGAGCAAGCAGTGACTCAGAGCTCCTCTTGGAGCATCAGCCCACAGAGTGCTGCCTACATAGACTGCAGAATGAACAGGGGAGAGGAGTAAACAAGAGCTCTCAGAATCACACTGCAGCAACATATCACAACATCCGTGCACTCTCAGATTTCCTATGCTTTTGTGTTTTAAGAGAAACTTCTACAGAAGAGTAGTAAAACTAAACATATATGCATATGTTTTTTTTTCTCCCTCCAGCAGAAAAGAGAGGTACATGAGAATTTTATCAGGTAGTGTTAGGACCTGCAAATTGGTCATGCCTTGATGTTGGCTGCAGGATTATAACGCTTTGGCCAAAGGTTTTAACTAAATGACCCTTAGGCTAAGGCCCCGGTAACTCCGCTGCAACTCGCGCCCGCGAGATTGGCGGCGTGTGCAGCCGATTCCCTGGTCTGCAGCTCACTGCAGGAAGAGAGACCCGGGCTCCATCTGTCCCTCAGGGCTCTCCGTTGTACTGGCCATTCTGCGCTAGCAGGGCCATCCAAGGGCCCCAGGTAAGCCCACATGCCCCAGGCCCCTTTATACCACCCTCCTAGGCCCCTTTCCTCCCCAAGGTGTGTGTGTGTAGGGGGTCTTATATTGTGTGTGTATGTAGGGGGGCTTATATTGTGTGTGTATGTAGGGGGGCTTATTGTGTGTGTGTGTGTAGTGGGGCTTATATTGTGTGTGGAAGGGAGCTTATATTGTGTGTGTGTGTGTGTGTGTGTGTGTGTGTGTGTGTGTGTGTGTGTGTGTGTGTGTGTGTGTGTGTGTGTGTGTGTGTGTGTAGGTAGAGGGGCTTATATTGTGTGTAGGCAGGGGACTTATATTGTGTGTGTGTGTAGGGGGGCTTATAGTGTGTGTGTGTGTGTTTGTGTGTGTGTGTGTGTGTGTAGGGGGGCTTATATTGTGTGTAGGCAGGGGACTTATATTGTGTGTGTGTAGGGGGGCTTGTGTGTGTGTGTGTGTGTGTGTGTGTGTGTGTAGGGGGTCTTATATTGTGTGTGTGTGTGTGTGTGTGTGTAGGTATATTGCATATAATATATATATTATAATATTTTGGGGGGGGGGGGGAAAGGGTGATGGGGGGTGAGAGTGAGGTGTATGTGAGAAGGGGGGAGTGTAAGAGAAAACGGGGAGGGGTTTCTCGCAAGGCCGCCGACACGTGGGTGGGGGGCCCTGGTGGGAATTTTAGTCCTGGGCCCCGGGAAAGCTTCCTGCGGCCCTGCTGGCTTTGCAGTAGAATGCATTACAATGTTAAAACCTTTTGTGTTCACTATTTGTGTTTTCCTTTTGCCTTCTGTTGTTGATACAGTTATAGCACCTAAACTGTCTGGGGGTGGGGGGGTACATAATGGGAGTTGAAATATACATGCCTTAAGTCAATGGTTGTAGAATTTCCTTATTATATTGCATATCAACAAGGTAAGTTAATTGTTTTCCTTGGGGTTTTTGCAATCATTTTACGATTGCGAATAGCCAATTGTGTTAGTCCTTGTGTCATGATACCGTCCTCATTTGCTTGTAAACCTCTTCATTTGATGAATTTGGAGAAACAAGATCATCATCCGTGAACATTACAGCTGATCCCTGGGTTTGAACAATGGAGCTATTGAGGATTGGAGCCAGGGGTTAGACTGAGTCCCCATATGTGGTTTGTAGACTTGAAGAACAGCTGAAGGTTTCCTGTGCTTTTTTTTAACCAAATAAGAAACAGAAAGGGAATAGGATGCATGCTAACTCGGAGCTCTTACGAAATACATTGGCATCGCATTTTCTTTACTTTGTATGTTGCTCAGAAATATGTAAAACTTTGACATCCTTATGTTTTATTTGGAATCCAAATATAGCTTGCATTTTACTCCTGTGTATGTAATGGAATATATCTTGTAAATTGTGATTGTCTTTTTGCCCGGTATAAGCTAATAAACTAGTGTAGCATTTTGCTATACCCCAATAATTTTTTGTTTGATAGATTTAATTTATTATTATATTAATTTAATTTTTTATTTGTATGGCACCAACATTTTGTGTGACAAAAATACAGTTATGTCAAGACAAACTTAGACAATGAGGTTATTTCTGCAGTTGTGGAATAATTGTTTATAATTATGTAAGCACATTACATTGCTTAGCGTCTGATTGTCCATTCTGAGGTGTGTCCGTGGAGACCACTATACTGTATGTAGATCTGTGGGTAGTACATAACCCCTGCAGTGTATGTCGATAAAAGTTCCACCCCAGGGTCCCTTATGATGTAGATTGTACGTCATTGGCCCTTGCTTGTGTTTTAGGGGCTTTACGCGATTGTGTACTTAACTGAAGGGGCGGGCCCGCTCTTCCCTGTCACATCCGGCTTGACGGCCGGAACAAAAACCACATCACATGAATGGTCACGTGATGCGGAAGTGCTATAGTTTCCTGTTTCCTGTTTTTCCTTGCCTTTGTTTTGTGTCCAGACTCCTGCCATGCCCAGATTTGCTTCTGTTCCTGTTTAGTCCTGTACATACTAAAGGCCCTTGCTAGTGTTCTGGCTTGTCCCCGTTTGTTTCCTGCATGTTAGTCTCTGGTCTCAGTTCCTTTCCCCCTGCCCTGTTCCTGCCTTCCTGCTGCTAGCCCCTGCCTGGACCCCAATGATCCTTGCTTGATACCTGCCACCAAACCCTGCCTGTGACCCCGATGATCCTGCTTGCTGCCTGCCACCGACCTCAGCCCGTGACCCCAACAATACTTGCCTTCCCTGCTGTTCCGGCCACCGAAGTCCTACCTGCTCCTGGAGTTCCCGTGACACCGTGGATTGGTGGAGCCCCAAATCCTTAGAAATTGTTTTGTAACCCTTTCTAGACTGATGAGCATCAATAACTGCTTTTCTGAGGCCCTCAGAGATTTCTTTTGATCGTGGCATGATGTGTTTCCACACACCTGTATGGTAAAGGCCAAAACTCACAATGTTTCTTACCTTTTATATAGGGTGGGGTTTTCCAAACTCCCCACTGAAGATCAATCTAATTATGTGAACACCTGATTCTAATTATCCCCTTTAATTTAGCTGATAAAACCAGGGTTTTATTTACTTTTGCACATACCCTGACTCTTAATTACTCATTGTACTGTATGTCTAATTCATACATCATTTTGTTTAAAAAAAAAACATGGAATTGGTTAATATAAACTATTGGATTTTTAAGAAAAGACTGGTTTGGATTTAAGAAGGTTATCGTCGAAAAACGATGCAATTTCTGTAATTATTGGGGTACACAAACTTTTTCTCGCCACTGTATATAGGCTAATAATTTATTCTCTGGTTTATTTAGACTTTGTATAGGTCTTTCGAGAAGAAAAAAACAAGTTGAGAGAGAGCAGCGTAAAAAATCATCGGTGTACTTGCATTTTGCCCCATAGATTAGGGGCATGACCACCAAAAATGTAAGAAAATTGGGCTGCACACAACTAACCCTTTGAATAGAAGGGGTATACAACGAGGAAAAATGGAAGTGTGATATGCATTGTCCTTGATAGCAGTGCAAATTGAGCTGTTTGCCACAGCCTCCACAATATCCTACCACTCTTCATAATCTAATACACAATTTAGGTCTGCCTCCCATGCGCATAAACTTAAATTTATTTTGAGTATCAGAGTCTGCATTGAGAAAGGACCCAGAGAGCTTAGAAGTGAGACCCTTCTGAACGCATGGATTTTTATACATGGATTTGAAATTAGTTGGTGGGGTGAAAGGGTTGCCCGTGAAAAAAATTCCCTTAGTTGTAAATATCGGGAAAAAAACTTTTTCTTTAGAAAGAGAATCATACGGTTTCAATGCCTGAGCCTAGATTTTTCATCCTTAGGAGCCCTGCTGCCTCCCAATCTTGGAGGGCTTGGTTTGATAGCCCAGAACTGAAGCCTGAATTATGTAAAAGGAAAGTCAGAATTGTTAGCTTAAACTTTAGGCGGCAAGATTCCCAGAAGACCAGAGAGTGAGATCGTCAGGCTTTTCAGCTAACAGAAGACAGTAGCCATAGGATTATTTCCAATTTCAACGGGGACATCGTCGCGGCTTCAAGTTCAACCCATCGTTTATGATATGGTGGAATGCCAGAAGACTAATTGACTTGCTTAAGCTGCCTTATAATAAGACAATAGACAGGATAAGGCTAGGCCCTCTGCTGTGGTTGGTTAGAGAATACACTTACTTATCCAAGGTCTTTTCCATCTTCAAATACATTTGGTAATGAGGGATTGAAGGTCTAGGATGTCTTTAATAGAGATAGGAATAGGCAATGTTTGAAACAGGTAGTGTAGTCTAGGGAGGAGGTTAATTTTAATTGTGTGAACTCTCCCAAACCAGGATATATTGAACTGTTACAGAGTTACATAATCATAAGATAGTTTCCTAAATATTTAATAGCCTGTGATTGCCATTTATAATCAACATTATAATCAACATTTAGTTCCAATGGTTACTTGGGGCTTCGTATTTGTTATTATTGATTTTAAAACCTGAACGCCATTTGAATTGGTCAAGTTCATTAAAGAGATTGAGGAGGGAGATCACTGGGTCTGATAAAAACAGTACGATGTCATCAGCAAATAATGCTAATTGGTGCACCTGATTTTTAATCTGTATACCCAAAACATTAGGATTGTCTCTAAAATGAGAGGCTTCATGCACAGGGCAAATAGGAGTGGAGAGTGGGGCCAACCCTGGCGAGTACTGCTTTTAATTGGAAACGGGTTGGAAAGAGATCCTAAGCACGACACTCACTGTTGGAGAGTGTATAAAGAAAAAAAAATGCATTTAGGTAGTCACCACCAAAACCAAAATCCTTTTTTTGTCTGGTATCTAACACCAATTAGATTGATGAAGGGATTTTATCTTCTAGTATTGTCAGATGATCTGGATTAATAAGAGATGGCAGAAATGCAATCGGCCTGTGCTAAAATCTTAGAGTATATTTTTACGTCCGGATTAATTTGAGATATGTGGGTCTATAGCTAGCACAGCTGGCTGAGTACTTTCCCTTCTTATGGATGAGTGAAATTGTAGCTTGAAGCATATTTGTAGGGAATGAAGCACGTTTTAGTACAGAGTTTAGTAAGTTGGGAGACAAGATATGTATAAATGTCTTGTAATACAAATTAGAGTACCCATCATGGCCCGGAGCTTTGGAAGCTGTCAAGTTTTTTACTGAAAAGAGTAACTCCTCATCTACGTCTTCCAACCATGTGAGTCCAGATAGTGAGAAAGGATGTTGGATAATTGGTTATTGTGGATCATTTGTCACCAGAGAAAATAGGGTCTGTTTGGCTCTCACCTACTGGTTAAATTTAGGAACGGTGCTAGTACAGGGGGGATGGCTGCCCGCAAGCCCACTGTAACAGGGGATTTATCCCTGTTCAGTAATGTGCCTTTAATCTAGCAGTGTAGTAGTTAATTACTAAACACCACCTGCCTGATTAGATTGTTTACAAAAAGCCTGCCTTTGAGACAGGAAGTGACTCCTTAGCTCTGACTGAGAGCTGACCTTTGGAGCTGACCGGTCTTGAGCTCTGCACAGCATAGCTGATTTCAAGACACAGGGAAAACTACTACACCTGAAGCTGAACCAGGAACTGAGAAGATTTTCCCTCCAAGAAACAGATAAGACTTTTATTCTTAAGAGACTGTTTATATCTGCTTATTTTCATGCTATATGTTTTGGGGCTACGAGACATGCTTAACTAATGGAGATGTGAACTAATTGCATAGGATTTCACTAGAAATACTCCCAAGTGAATGGAAGCTTTGTTCTCCCCCCTGTGTTTGGATAATTTCCTGATGAAAAGGAACAGGCACAATAAAGCCTATTATAATTTCACATTATAAAGCCTCCTAATTGTGTACCTCTGTGAACGTCCGTCTACACCCACCTAGAAGTATACAGGAACAAGAGGACCCTCAGCACTCAAAACAAGTAAAATGGCAAAAACTACTAGCAAGAATAACGAATGTAATATTCAGAGCGATGTAATACAAGCAGAAAAGAGCTCAACGTTTTGGGGATTTGCCTTCATCAGGTATACAGAGGGGAAAATGTGCGAATTTTCTTGTTTTGAGTGCGGCAGGTCATCTTGTTCCAGTAATTTTTCACCATCATATAGCTGCGTATATAATTTTTTAAGCTTGAGATCGATACAGCGTTAAAGGACATTATAAATTAGAGAGAGGACAGAAGCAGCACACCCTTTAACAATGTGCACTTATAATGTCTATTTTGCAAGTTGTTAAGATTGAGTCTAGTTGTGAAGATTGCTTAATTAAAATATAACTTTTAATCTTAGTAAAATTGTAGTATTTAACATCCATACTAAACAATTCTAAAAGCTCCCCTAGTTTGTAAAAGACACAACAGATGTGATTGTAATGCCTTCTAGTCTTTCAAGAACATCATCTAATGTTTTCTTAACAAGTCTTGACATTGAATCTTTATATACCAGCATTTTACATCAATATGGTATTAACGCATGCCAAATGTTTTTTATCAACTAGGGCACAACAATGCACTGACCACAATAAACACGTTCTAAATCTTCTAGAGTTTTTGCTAACAAAAAACGACTTTGCATTTGATGGGGGCATTCTACTATCAACAGAGGGGAACAGCCATGGGCACTGTATGCACGCCCATGTATGCAAACCTATATCTTGGATGGTGAGAATTCAGCGCTTTTAACCCAAATCTTGAAGAGTACACAGTTTATATAGATCTATGGCTCCGCTATATAGACGACATCTTGATATTGTGGAATGGTCCCAAAGAAAAGTTCAATGAAATTGTAATTGACCTCAACGCAAACAGATTTAATTTAAAGGTTACCTCTGAAATTTATCCGGTGTCCATCACCTTTTTAGATATGAAAATTGTAAACACCAATGGGTCACTATCTACGACCATCTATAGAAAAAAGACTGCAACCAACAGTCTGCTTCATGCTAAAAGCTAGTGCACAAAATCATTGATTAATGGGAGGCTGCGATTGGACAATACCTTTGAGCACAAATAAATTGGTCAATGAGTTTAAAACACAGGTTTTTGATTTACAACAAAGATTTCTTTATAGGGGTTCTTCCAAAGCCCCACCTTAAAAAAGGCATACAGTTAAGCATCACTCTATAATAGACAGGATACCTTGGCTGTGAGCCATATGGCTGTGTAACATCAAAGTGTAACATTTAAGTGTGTGTGGAGTTAATCTTGGAGGTGAAGATTGGAGGAAGATCTGGACTCTGAACAACAACTTTATAACTGTGAGAACTTTACTTTCTAAGAGCTGTGATTATTTGTACTCTTACTATCCTCCAATAACTGTGACGTCTCTCTTCCTGTATCTCACTATGCCCTCCTTATTGCTCTTTCTGTTTACTGTTTCCTCACTCCTTGGTGAATGTCCCTGTTCTCTCCAACTTCCCCACTCCCCACTGCACAATTATTTATACACCTCTCTCTCAACAACCCTCAATTAAAACCCCCCCCACAAATCCTCTATTCACACCCTCTATCTACTCCTTCCTGCTGCTGGGGATCTCCCCTAAGCCTGAACCCAGACATACACACCTGATCTTACCCATGTCTCCCTGCCATCTCTCCCCCTGTAAATGGTGTTAACCTTTTCATTTAACACTGACTAACCTTAAAACTTGCCCCACAAATCAAGCTTCCCAATAGCCTGCACTCATGGCTACTGTCCCACAGTCACTTATACCACTCATTGTGGCCAAGCACACCCACCTACAGCACTTATTCCCTCACCTGCTGTCTCTGTAAGTTTCCACTCAAACCTCTTAGATTGTAAGCCCTTCGGGGCAGGGATTTCCTTTCCCATTGTCTGATTTTTGCTGCACTTATTGTATTATTATAATTCCCTGTACTGTATTCTTTGTGAAGCGCTGAGTACACTTTTGGCGCTATATAAATAAAGACATACAATACAATAGAGATGAACTGCTGCAAGACAATATTAAGGAGACATCTTCAGAAATGATACAATGTGTCAGTACATTTAACAATCAATGGCATAAAAAATGATTTTTTCCAAACATTGAATATACTGCTCTGTGATAGCGACCTCAATAAAGTACTACCACAAAAACCTATGATCACAAGCAGAAAGGCATGAAGCCTTAAAGACATCCTTGTCCACAGCCACTTCCAAAAACCAGAACATAATACAAGGCTATCAACACAAACGCTAGGTTACTTCCAAAGTGGCTCATGTAAAGCATGCCAACATAATTTATGCCACTGTCACTTGATAAAGACCAATAAGGTCAAAACGTTGTGTTTGGCTCAATATATGAGTTAATTATTTCAAATCCGTTTGTGCCCTGTGTTCCTTCAACTACTACTTGCAACTACTACTTGCATTGGATTGATAACAGGCTATCGTTCAAATACAGTAATTGTATAATCTTTTATTATACTCTTTTTAGGTGTGCAGCATTTATTTCATATACTTGGAACATACTATACCATGTCTATCGACAGCTGCGGGGGTCCCCTATCTAGTATCCAACATAATATACCAACCATGAAACATTTATAATACGGATCAGTCTCAGAGGTATCGGACTAAGAACTTTATAAACTGTCGAACTAAAGGAGTCATCGATCACATAAACGGTATTTGTGGTGCACAACATGTGGAGAATTTAGAGGAAGAATCCCGGCGCACATTAACGCCATTAAAAATTAGCTAGCTCCACACCTGCAGCAAGATGTAAATAACTGCCATAGGTGTAACTACAACAGTGTTAAATTCATAGGCATTGATTACATTAAGGACAATATAAGACGGGCAATTTAGTATTTTATTGCTCAAAGGGGAAGCTGAGTGGATATATTATCTCAATACTTTGTATCTGAATGGATTCACCTTTTCGCTAGTTTTAGTTCTTACATTATTATACAACCATTGTGCTCACAACACTATACTTTTTATTCAGCTCTGGCATAATATCCCTTTGAAGAGTAATAATATTTAGAAGATCCATGCTTCAACTTCTATCCGCCATCACCATCATGATGAATATAGCCAGAAAAAAACCTGCCTTCGAATAAACTCACTGTTTACAAACATAAAGTAACTGGTTCTCTGTTGCAATGATTATGAATGTATGTTGTTTTGTTGCTATGCCAATTAACTGCTACAGTATATATACTCCATATCATTAGGTAATCTTTTTCCGTAGACAAAGCTCCTGCTGGAGCGAAATGCGCATTGGGGCATGAGCAGGGACACTGTTAAATGAATTCGAGTGACGTCAGACATCATGGGAGTGGAGGGGGGCTATCTAACAGATAATAGAAAAAGACTATGTAGCTAGATCACTACACTTTCTTAAACAAAACATTATTTTGCTGGCACTAGTCTAAACTAGACAATTAAAGAGGCAATTCAATGGCACTTTAAAAATATATATATATTTTTTAAATTTAATTTATGAAGCTTTTGATTACCCCTATTGAAAACTAATGCCCTAAGCTGCCGATCGTTTCGTTCTCCCATAATCGATCAGCAAAGATTCTGCTTCCCAGGGTTCATTAAATGGCCGCCCTTCAGTTTCAATCTATCCTTCAGTCAGTGTAACTCGGCAGCTACAATGTGTTCTTATATTACTACGGTAACATTACCTACAGTTACAGTTTGCAGCTCAAACTGCTGGTAATATTGGCAATAAATGACCACAGACAGGAAAGTGTTACAAAGATCTTGCACTGCTGGCGAAGTGTGCTAAAGCCCGCTATAGAAATCAAAAGATACTTATTATATTAAAAATGGCATAAAGAGTTGAATAAAAAAAAAAAAAAAAAAAAAATGTAGTAAGCATTATCTAATACTACAGAACTGATTTATAAAAAAACACATGTAGGATATTGCATGGATTGCTTTGTTAAAAATAGGAGAGAGCTATGTAACTAGATCGATACAATTCCTACTAGAGTGCATTAGTTTGCTGGCACTAGTCCAAACTAGAGTCATAGAAAAGTTATGTGCTGTTTTTCTGCTTCATGTATTAAGACAAGAACCAAGACTGATACTACCCTGATGCAACCCAAATTGTACTTGGGAATATCAGAATACCATAGCAGCACAGACCACATACTTAACATCTAAAGTAATGTCTCTAGGTAGATTTTCTTGAAGGAGTGGGAATGTCTAAGCTGATTCTATGAGGCTATATAGCAGTAACTATTTACAATTAAGGCTGAGGCCCCGGTGTTTAATCTATTAGGCTAGTGGTTCTACCTCTACTTCTCTCCTCTTCCCCACCCCCCCCTTCACCCACAGCGCCCCAATTTTTGGAATCTCTGTTGTCTATTGTTTATTGTAGATGTTAGATCCTACAATTTTACTAAGCTTAATAAAAAGTTATATTTTAATTCGGCAATCTTTGCATCTGGACTCAGTCTTCACATGTTGCAAAATACACATGCTGAGTGCATATTATTAAAGGTTATGCTGTTTCTGTCCTTTCTCTAATTTGAAATTGCTATATACCCTAAGTGTGGCACCTGTCTATGCAGCAGTCTTAATATCCTTGAGCAGTTACACCCTCACTGTTGTATTAGAGGACAATATACCCGATCTTAGAGTCATGGAATGAATAGTCTGAAAATCTTACCTGTTTCTTAATTTGATGCAAAGAGTGGTTTATTTGCCTTTTCATAGAATTTCCTCTTGGTCAACAATATGGACCTCTCCACATTTGTTGTCAACCTTCTATCCACTCCCAGTTACACATAATAATTCCGTCCTCGTATCTGGAAGTTCTTTTTTTCTTTCAAAGTTTTTGCCGAGAGATCAAACTTGTGTTGCTTAGTCAGCTCTTCAATGTTGTCTTTAAAATAAATGGATTCTCTATAACCTTGTTCTCTGTCAATTTGAAGCAATGCTAATCAGTTTACCACGGATCACCGCCTCGTGGGCCTCCCACAGTGTCGACAAGGAGGATACTGAACCCCCATTAAGTTGGAAAATGGAGATTAAACCTTTGTACATCTTTGTCAATACCTCAGGGATACCTTGAGCAGGGATTCATTGAGTGTCCAAAATAAACTTTGTGATCTGGTGTTTAAGTTTTTGATTAATATCTCTATGGGTGCATGGTCCGACTATGTAATATCATGAATTTTGGGTTGGAGAATTCTGGGCACCATGGCTGAGCTTGTAAAGATATCATCAATTCTGGAATAGGATTGCTAGGGTGCAGAGGAAAAATTATAGTCCCTAGTGAGTGGGTTGAATTTTGCCTGTCATCAACAAGGTTTACATTTCTCAGACCTCTGGAGAGGGCCTCTATGTCAGCTTTTGTATGATATTAGGAAGACCCAGAAGAGGGCACAACTAGCTAAATGAGGGTTGAGCGTTAAATTACAGTTGCTCCCCTTCCCACCCCATGAGCATAAGCTTTCCCTTCAAGAAACTCCCAAGTATTGCAAAAAACTTGGCAGTGTTCTCATTTGGAGCAGGGGTGAGCAAACTCGGGGGCGCAGGATTTTTTTGGGCGGGTGCGGGCAGTTTAAATTAAATGCTGGGGGATTGCGAGAGGCCTGTGTAACCTAATTACAGGGATTCAGAAGCCTTGTTGTGCTGCGTTGCCAAAAGTAAGGGTGGTGCGAGCACCTGGGGGAGCAGGCAGGGTGGGGGGGGGGGGGGGCGCAGCTCCAAAAGTTTCCGCTCCCCTGGTTTGGAGCATAGAGGTCTGCAATAGTTCGAAAGCTAGTAACCGAGATTTTAAATCTGCCATCCCTGTCCATGTATTTTTGGACAAAGGGAATAATTGTATTTATTAAGATTACTACCCTCTTTAACTAAAGCAGCATATAAGAAAAATGTGGGGTAGGCGTTGTCAAAAAAAGTGTAGTGTAGTGTAGCTAGTGTAACCTTAGGGGGTATAAAAAGGCGTGAGGCAGGGGCAGGAAAACAAAAGGGGTGGAGGAAAAAGGGAGTGAAGTTGGAGCGTTGGGTGAAAATTCTACTCCCAATGCGCAATTGCTCGGAAAAATGGGAATGATAGGGCAATGGGCACTGCAAGGGGGGAAAGCACGCCCATGATAGTGGGCAGACGGGGCATGGCACGGGCTGACAGGCTGGATAGGATACCAATATAGAACCTTTTTTCAAGTAAAGAAGAAAGCTGGGTAAAAAAAACTCTTTAACTTGTCAACATTTAACAACACTTTGGAAGTTGGACCATCATTGCCATGTAAAGTAATGCAAGTCTCTGGGTTAATATCTCGGCGCACGCATGAAAACCCAGCGCTCTATATTTAATTAAAAAAAGAAAACTGTGATAGACGAATGTTTGGTTATGCTAGGCCTGGGAGGGACATGATTCACTATTATTTTGATTACAGGCACATAACAGAAAGTCAAATTTGAGACCAGGGAACTACAGGACTTCTTAACTAAAAAGGGGAGTACAGATAGAATTGCATGTTTTCACATGAGTTGCTATAATGGTTGAATAAATAAATATTACTTTGCTGGAATGAACACAGTATAACTGTTACCTATATACTCTGATTATACTTTGTTGCAAATCAGGCATTAGGCTATGGTTCCAACACATTTGGGTTCTTGCTTGGATAAAACTGTGTTGAGACTAAATAACCCCATAGTAGTCCTGTTTATTCAATGTTGTCTACCTTACAGAATTTTGTGCCTTATTTTAACATACTGTAACCTTAATACAATTTGTTTTACTTTATCATCATCTTTTCAACTAATTATTATTAGGAGGTGTGCACCATTTTTCTGGGGTCTCTATATCTCCTGTACCCCTTGGTACAACCCCCCCTTTTGGCTTAATAACTCCATAGTAGTCCGCCTGAAATCTGTAGGGGATAAATCTCACCGGCACGTAGACAATAAGACACAGCAGAAACATACAGGTACAGCTACATAACTACGGGATTATAACTAAATGGGAGAACTAGTAAGGTATTGGCTCTGTGTGTGACTTATATGGCAGCGATTGCTAGCCACTCGGTTGTGCTGTTCTTTCCTGACCTTGGATCTAGTAAAGGTAAGGTATAGGTACTCAGACTGAACCAAATGAATGCGTCGGGAAAAAACTATCTGGATCTATGTTTGCTTGGGTGTGTTCCGGATATTAGGGCAGGACCTCGACATTTAAGTGCTAAACTGACGGCCGTTAATTAAACTTAGTTTAGGAGAGCGAACCTTAGCTTAACAATGTACACATAACCCTTACAAAACTGATAGCAACGGTATCAGATCTCTTTATCAAAGAACCTCTGTACTTCATCTTCGCTGCAAGGTTGCATTGAAGATTTGGGGCGTAGAGTTCTCAAATTCCAGGTTAGAAGAAGACCTTGTTGCCAGCATAATAACCTCTTTAGTTTTTAAATAATGGAGACGAACCACAACATCAAGTGGTCTGTCGTCTATCGGTGGTTTAGGCCTGGTTGCTTCATGTCAGCGGTCAAACAGTAATGAGTGAGGGTAGATCAGGTAGGATAGATCCAAACCACTTTAGGAGGAATTCTTCCACATTAGTGGTGGTGTCTGAAATACCTCTAATCCTGAGGTTATTTCTTTTTGCCCGATTTTCAGTGTCTTCTTGGTGTTCCAAGATGTCAACCATTTGGGCTGTAGCTGATTGAAGCCTTGCTCCATTTTATTCTGGATGGCAATTGTGTAGTCGACCTTCCTTTTTAAGAGAGTCAGTGCAGTCTCCTTGAGAACCGATTTCCTGCCTTATCTCCACAAGCTTTCTTTGTAACGCCGCTAGAAATAATAACTTGATATTAGCAAATAAATCTTCAATATCCCTCTTAATAGAGTGCTGACTGCACGTTTCTCAGTCTGCGTATCCTTGTGCACGTGACAATGTGGCCGCTCACTGTGAGGGACACGCTTGTTTGCGCTTCTTAAAGAACTCGTCAAGTTCCCTCTGAGGTCCTTCCCTGTGTTAGGCAGCTATCTCCAGAGTTTACTGCACCTTACTGCTTTATATTAATTGTGTAGAGCTTACGCTTTATATATGGCGAGATATGTGTTACCTCGCTCAAGCCCCCAAAGAATAGAATGGTCGCGTGCTGCCTGGGAGTGAGTAGAATATATCAAAAAGAGTGTACAGAGTACACAGAAGATCCCAAATAATAGCGCACCGCAGACCAGAGTGGTATTAAATCATGGTCCAGAATGTGCGACTAAACAAACATTTAAAATAACTTTATTACAAATAAATGGATATAACCGTGAATTTTCCTAAATTTCTAAGATTAGAGAGAAACTAGCCTCGATCTGGAGAGTGTAGGGGACCAGTTAGACCTAGATAAAAGGCATAAATGTATATGCAATTGTATGGTACTTATCTGGTAAATCCAGAACTAGAACAAAGTCCTCTTGTAGCTACATTCATACACCTTCTATTCATTATTATTATCAGTTCTGTACATGTGTTCACTTAAGGTATACTTTAACACAATCTTACCTTATAGACCCAGCAGTCATCTATTAGCAGATTCCTTATAGATATCTGATACATCATCAGATCCATTTATGGTGGAACATCTCCTCTTACACACTCTGGGCAAATAAATTAAAATTCACGGTTTTATCCATTTATTTGTAATAAAGTTATTTTAAATGTTTGTTTAGTCGCACATTCTGGACCATGATTTAATACCACTCTGGTCTGCGGTGCGCTATCATTTGGGATCTTCTGTGTACTCTGTACACTCTTTTTGATATAGAGCTTACGCTTTAACAAGGATAAAAGCTTTATTGCCCATTCTGGCACAGAGTCTGCCCCCCAAGCTGCCATACTGCTAAGCGCCGCGCATGCCCCCTACCTCCCAATGTTTATTTTATAATTAAGCATAAGTTTAAAACCTATTAAATCCAGTGACTAATCCCATGTGCCAAACAATAATTATTTTCCTTATAGAGTGCTGATGGTGTACACAGCACTGTAGGTCTACATAGAATTTTGCGGACACAATAAGTCCATACCCTGTAAGCAGCTTATTACAATCTAATGCTGGTGCCTGAAGCACGGGGAGATCACGACTCGCCCAAGGAGCTAACACTGAACATGGAACCAGTCACAGACAGTCAATGTTTTCAAAGTCAGTGCACTTACTCGCTAAGCGACTCCTGCAGCCCAAATATCAAATATATATTGCATCAGCCAATACATTTACCGGAATAATACACCAAATGTAATCACAGCTAAGGAAAGAGTACAGTGAATATAACGAGCAGCGGAAGAGCGTATCTTGAATGAGTAGTGCAATTATTCAAACGGTTATGTATTGAAGCCGCACGGTTTTCTCTCCCAGAATTAAATTGTTTTTTCTCTGATAAATCTGGTCCAACATTGCTCTCATTTAGCAGCTGGAAGACTTTTGATACAAAAAAAACTCTACTTTGCTTCAATTCAAAGTGTACACAACTTGCAACCACTTGAAGCTGTTTTTTTTTTTTTAAATGAAGGGCTGTCGTTTGATGTAACATCTTGTATTTATTTCTGGTCAGCAGCTTAACACACGTGGTGCTCTGTAGGCACCAAAGGCTTTCTAAACTGTCATGAAATCAGAGCAAAGATGTAAACATGAGCGTGTCAAATGAATGAAAGGAGTTACAAAATGTGGTTCTTGCATGATTTTTATTTTTGTTAAAGGTCTGCATGTAACTGAATATAGCCATTGTTTAAAATGTATTTGTTAACTACGTTGTAGCATAAAGGGACATTCTAAAAAAACAAAAAAAAAACAACACGTTTTCCCTGGAACTGTGTTTTTAGGCTGTTTGAAGGAACAGAGCTTTTAGCTGGTTCTACCTGTGCATCAGTGTGCTGTCCATGCCCCTGTTGTGGCTGGGTACTCCGATTGGTTGGCGTTTCTATGGTTACAACAGGTCCTGGGGGGAGCCAAAGAGAGCGATTGGTTAGCGGAGCCGGCTGCATTGGCAGACTTCAACCTGTGTCCCCCCGGATCAGCCAGGAACTCGAGCAGGAGGCAGTGTACGAATGAGACAGGAAAAGACAAAGAAGAATGGAATGAGTGCGAAAGAAAGAAAATGTGCATCCACATTTATACAAATGTGAATAAAGGACTTTTTATTCCCCCCCTCTTCCCCCCCCCCCCCAGAGCAACAGGGAAATTGATAGTAAATATTATATAGAAAATTTTGCTTTTTTTTAGATATTTCCATGTAGTTCAGGGTTTCCTAACCATACACTGCATATTAGCTCTAAGCACTGGAGCTGCCTATACATAAGTTAGCGTGCGGAAGACGGGCATTAGAATCTCTTCCCAATGTTTGTTTTGAGCAATACAATGAATATGCTGTGGTTCAGTTTAGATATCTGTAAGAAATATATTGATTTTGATTGACTGCATTTTGGTTGTGCTTAGAGATAGGGGTTATAAGTGATACAAGTGGAAACTTCATCAAGGATTACTTGCTCTGAACTCCTTTTGTAAAATTATTTTCATACCTTTGTACAAAAAAGTCCCAAACCATCAGATAGTACTATTGATTTTTTGCATGCTGTTGTTTTTTTTGTAGGTTGATACCTCTAATTGGTCCAACATTACAATTAATCATGTATATTGTTTTTCAACTGGTGATTCCATTGCTTAATTTATGTTTTAGATTTTCTTTTCAACGCTTACATACAAAAAAAGTGTTCTCTAGATATATTCTTACACACTCTATCGGATGTAATTAAATAAATTATGTCAAAACACGCAGAACAAAATGGACAGCATAAATACACCAGGTATTTTCTGGAAAGTTTAGACAAATGATGCCAGTGATGGAGATTATTGCCTTTTTGAATGTCTTTTCACCCACATATTTGAAACAGTATTTAGCTTGAGGCTAGAAGATAATATAATGTATTCAGCAAATCAGTGTCAATGTTGGTATACATTATATTGTATTAATAAGAACAACCTGTAGGGTGTGAACAATCCCAAACAGGGACAATGTCAATGGGAAAAAAAGAGAACAAAAGTAAGCAAGCGAAATGTAAAGCTAGTAGGAAGAGGGAAAAAAAGGTTGTCCTAAATAAAGGCTGATAGAAATGTATATCTGCGACGTTTCATATCTGCCAAGTTTGAAAAACTCCCTTCAAATGTGCTTGGAAAAGTAAAAAAAATATGTTTTCCTTTGGAAATACATTTGGACACTTCAATTAAGTTCCTTACCCTGTATCAGAGGACGTTGGTGCTTTAGAACTGGTGGGGGGCGCAACATTTGATGGGCTGGGCACGGCGCTTACAATTAAATGCCCGCTTACCCTTGTCTCCGGCGGCTTCTGCTCATGCGTCGCCATGGCAACGCGGCGTCCAATGTCGCTGCGGGGTCACATGACGTAGCAACGTCAGAAAACACTGGAGAAAAGGTATGGAGGGGGCACGAGCAGGGGGGGAAGTAGGCAGGGTGGGCACAGACACAAAAGTTTGCACACCCCTGCTTTAGCGCACATATGGGGCTCTAGATATCAAGCGGTAGATGTGCAGTGATGCAGTTGCAGAAAAAAAGCATTTTCTTCTGTCTGAAATGCGACATATTTATGAAGTGTATTTCTACTGGTCTAGAATTTTGCGCATGCTGCGCTAGTATTCTGCGCAACAACAAAAAAAGACACCACCTTTAAGGTGATGGAGAGCACCAGCGCAGAGAACCGTGAAGAAAAGTACATGCCTTAATACAAACCTGAACTAATATGCAAATGTAACGCCGCCCTAGCAGCACTCACTTGCTCCACAATTTCTCATGTCGATGCAGACAGACGCAGATGTTGCCAAAAATGATGCAAGCAAGATGAATACATAGACGCTGCCTGGCGCAGGTATGTTTTAGAGCGCTTCGTAACAAAATAACGAATTTGTGCCAGAATTTGTAATTTTGATACATACATCCCAGAATCTCCGCTCGGATTTGACCCTGTTTTGCATTCGAGGGCTATGACTGAACTGCACTATGGGAAGGACTCGTTATGGCCTCTCATTGCATTTTTGTGCTAACAACTTAACATAGAAATTGGTGGGAGAGAAAATCCTGGTTTCTCCATTCTCCCAAACTGCTGCAAAGCTGCAGACCACGTTTAAAGCTGCAGACCAAGCAATATCCTACCTGTGTGCTTTTTCTTTCTTTAAATAAATCAGCTCTGTACTATGAGAAAATACTTGAAGCATTTAAAAAATATATATATCTGAATGACTTTTTTTTTTGTATTATAATGTAACAAGCATTTTTTGTTTCTATAGCAACCATTTACAAAGTCACATCCCCCTCCTCTTCTGAAGCAGGCTCTGACACACCCATTTTTGAGCCCTACCCTCTCTCTAGCAGTGCACCAATTGTATCTAGTGACTGCCTGGTCACATGATATTCCCCACAGAATTTTGCATCTTCGGTCCTCTTCTGCTGCACTGACGGCCATTTAGTGAACCCCCAAGCCGAATCTTCACCGATAGATCACAGTAGAACGGATCGATTGGCAACTTAGCTAATTACTTATCATTGTGTAGATTGTATTGATGCATATATTAAAGGGGAAAAAATAAATTTAAAAAAATGGCAGCTTGGACGGCTGCTTTAAGCTCTCTTACCCTTGTGTTTGTCCCAAGGATTGTAGCTTTCTCAACTCCTTTGCTCATTCATGTTATCTTTTTTTTAATTTTAAATACTGCTACAAAATCTAATCTTATTGCAACTCAAACATAATTGGTTATCTTCAATGTCACTTATATTTTTGTGAACCATCATTTCGCTTATACATACTATATGTTTCGTTTCAGGGTGTTTACTCTGTATAATTTGACTACTTAATATTGTTCCTTGTTCTTTCAATTGCAAACATATAGACTGAAGGTTGACAAATATTTTGATGATTTTGTTAGTGATCACTTGTCGTGTCAAGAAAAAAAAAAGAATTGTCATTAGTTTTGTAAGCATTTCTTAAGTATTCTAACTCTTTCTTTATATTATGGCGGTTTAAACGCAAGCTTTTATTGTCTTGACCAGAGGCCAAATATAGTAGGAAATAGACTTACCTTTTTCATTGCTTCATTTTATTTCAATTAGAAATGGATTTCACAGAAGTGCAAATGTTATGATCACTGTATGTGTGTGACATCACACTGACTGCATCCAATGATGTCAGAAACCACTTTTTTTTTAATGGAGCCCCATGAGAAACATTACTAGTGTTCTCATAGCTAAACAATATTGCCCTCAGTGGGGCATTACTGTTATTAATAGCTTCAACTATTCTTTTGTTTTTGGATTCTTTTGTGGAAATTGGTTGTCATGGTTATTGCATGGTAATTGCATGGCAATTGCCAACATTTCCAGGTAGGCAGCGAGAAAACGAGCTCAATATACTCATGTTAGATTAGTATTTAAAAAAACAAACAAAAAAAACTATTATTGCTAGTAATCATTATATTTAACTGCTACATTTATATTTTAATATGTAAGAAAAACAAAAAAGTCTTATGTGTAATTTAATAGTTTTTTTGTCATGTTTTTACAATATTGATATTGGGGTTTTTTTAAATTCAGGAAATCAGGGTACAGAAAAAAAAATAAGCAGCACAGGAAGGTAAATAAATCAATCCTGAACTATCACATTTATCAATAAACTAAAACATGTTCTAAAAACTACCATTCTTGCTAAATAATACACAATATAATTGTTAAGTGTTTCAGCATAAGCATTCACCATAAGAAAATAAACCAATCACAACGCTGCAATATCTCATGTCATATTACTAAAGAATCAGCGATAAATTATGGAGGGGGTGGGGGGAGGGGTTACGGTATTACATGTGTGCTGTGGGATCCACTACAAATCATAAAAACGCCCATCAATACACAATGCCCCGCTGCAGCCCAAACTTCAACTAATAGGCCCCTCGGACTGGACTTGAATTAGGAATCTGATCAAGCCATGGAGTCCAGATTTTTAAGAATTCATGCGTTGCTTATTTATTTTCTTTAAAACGAAATTGACTTTAAAGATTTTGTCTTCACGCAAAAGGGGAATTCATGTCATGAGCAACGTGCGACAAACATAGAATGGTGACTGCAGATAAGAGCCACTTGGCTCACCTTGCCGGCCTATTTTCCTATCTGCGGGAAAGCCTCAGACCCATTTGATCCCTGGCTTTCTTTCGTAATGAGGATAGCCTTATTTCTATCCCAAACATATTTTCATTTCCTTACTGTATTAGCCCCTGCGACCGCTGTTGGGAGGCTATTCCACGAACCCACCGTGATGAGAAGCACTTCCTCACATTCCGTCTGAGCCTTCAGCCTCAGGGCAGAACCTCTTGTTCTAGCTCTTCTCTTGACAACCTCAGGCTGCGATTATAGTAAACGCCATCACGCTCGCCTGCGCCAATGATAAAGGCCTGTCTTCCTATGACAGTGCATCTAGTGCAGGCGCACGCACATGGCAGAGCGCGAGCGCAAATTAAAAAGACACATTTTTTTTTTGTCTTTTCAAGCGCGGCCGCGTGACGTCAGCGTCACGTGAAGCAGTTCAGCCAATGAGGGCGAACCACCTTTGTGATGTGTAAGCCACGCCCCTCCATCGCTTCCCCAAACTCCTGCAGCTATATACAAGTATCACTGGGGCTGCAGGAGTGTGCCAGGCTGTGCGCGCCATAGCGCACACGCACGCCGGCAATGTAATCCCAGCCTTTAATTTGAAATGTGTGTGGAAACCAACATGATACCTATGTGCTCTGTAATGCTCAACAACTTTATCAGGGCCATGTGATCAACATAGGGGTTGATTTATTTGAGGTCAAGTATGTGTTTAAATGTCCTCCGATGACATTTGGACGTCATTTAAAGATTACCTTGCAGCGCAGTGCAATTTAATCCCTTCACTGCTCTTATGACGTATGCTGTACGTCTTGGCCATTTGCTCGTTTCCTAAGTGGCATTCACGATGGTGCTGACCGTGAACTAAACCGAAGGGGAGGACCCTTCTGTTGCCGTCACCGGAACCAGGAAGCGATAACGTGATTGCTAATGCCAGGCTGTTTTAGCACTGGAAGGGCTAAGTCATTTTTGGGTATCCAGAAGCTTTATTATTGCTGTATCTGTTAGCACAAATAATATTAAAAAAAAAAAAAAAGGTAAACATCAAAGTTTTTACTAACAATAAAAATGCCAGTTACAAATTCAAATGACAATCACATTTCAATTTGTATTGAATTTTTGGCACAACATACAGAAATTCCATATCACATTACTTAAAGAAAAACAACAAATACCTAACTGGGGGTGTGGGGGGGGGGGGGGGGGGGTTTATAATATCTTCTAATACAAGTCCCATCCTCTTCACCTATATCCAGGGTCTTGTCCCCTGTGTGGACTCTTCTCTATCCTCTGCCTATTTGACTAATATCAACGTATATTAATTTAATATCATGTGTCAATCTTTTTCACCTCTGTCAAGGGAGAATGCATCTCGTCCTATTAAAGCATAATTGTGGCTATACCCACCCCAGGGATATCCGTTTAGGCTAACCACGGTAGCCACACTTTTAGAAATGTAGTGCCAAATCTGTTGACCAAACTTGTCAACATTTCCATCTGGCAGACAAACCAAATTCTGTCCCGAATCTTGGGAATGTTTGGGCTCTCCACCTGTTTCCATAATGCTGCGATCTCGCACCTAGTTGCTGTTGTAGAATGTGCAATTAATTTATCCTCCGGGAGGGTGCTGGGGGATTGCAGGCTCTGAGTTAACAGATTTATTGGGGAGCTGTGGGTCTCTATGCTCCAATGGGACGCAATGTGTCTGAAGCCTCTGGTAGTAGTCATCCCCCTCCAAACCAGGTGCATCCGCCTCTCTAACCATCGCCTGGTCACGCTCACCTCAGGCTGTTTCTCTGGGTCTGGGAGTAGCAGCCCTGCGCCCTGGCGGTCCACTGCGGGCCACGTACCTCCTCGTATTCACCTGCGGCCCCAGCCGGTGGTTGGAAAGGCCTCGGGCCTGTCTTAGCTGGATCCAGTAGGCCTCTGAGGTGCCAAGCTCCAACTCCTCTGACCGTAGTCCAATTTCGAAAAGAGTGGTGCTGGTATGTAGCTTGTGAGTGAACCTTTATAGATGTATTTTTATTATTAGATTGTGTGTGCATTGGAATAGAGATGGTGGTGGATTTGTTTATTCTTGTTCCGGAGCTCCAACCGTATGCCGCCATTTTACAGTGCTCCAGGCCACGCCCCCGACAACCACATTTCTATTTTCAAAAGATCTGAAACTCCCCTGCCTAAAGAAGCATGCACAGAAACTACAGACAGAAGTTGTATTATATTTTCACAAATACGCTTCATCTAACGTGGCATAGAAGTTTGATCCCGATCTGTCCATGTTACAAATAAATCTCAACAACAAAATTGTGTCTGGAGCTTGAACTGCAACTCCCAAATATGAATGGTTTAGTGAATAAGAGTAGGTGATGAAATTATGACGTATAAACAACTTCCTGAAGTGATTTTAACACGTTTGGTTTAAGATAAAAGTTCTTTAGTTCTGCCTCTTCTCTTCGTGATCGTGCAAAATGCAAGACAGGAAAGGGTAAAGTTTCTTCCAGGCAAGTCTGTGCAGGTGTAATGTGTGCTCTGGCTTCTTACACCTGAGCCTCCCGCCTGCTGCTTTAACCCTTTCACAGATTGAAGAGCTGAGTATCCATGTCTTCTACTTAACTCTTTGCTGCTCATCATTGCTTTGACTGAAGGCTCTGCAAACATTTTTACGGACTTCCAGCAATTAAATGTTAACAAAATAAAGAGTGTGATTTTCCAGAACTTCTTTATTTAAAATACTTGTTTTGCAATACGCTGAAAAAGCTGGATGTGCTTCCCCCTACCTCCCCCCCCCCCCCCGCGATTTAGAGGGAGACTCACACCTTGTTGAATTTTAAACACCCATTGATATAAACACTTGTATTGTACAACATGTATTTTTACACAAATGATAAGGAAGCATATTTCAGAGAAAGTGCTAGAACGAGATCATGCTCTGAAGTTGGAGCGTGGCAGGATAAGTGGAAATGTGAGGGAGTACTTTTTCACAGCAAAGGTGGTGAATTCGTGGAATAGCCGCCCAGCAGAGGGGTTAGAGGTTCTTATCTGCCGTCATATTCTATGTTGCACAAATGAAGCATAGAAGAAAAAAATATAGCACTGCTGCAGAACTGTTCAGTACTTTGTGAGTAATGTAATACTTTTATACTAATAATATTTTTATTTAAAGCAGTGAATATTTAGTTTAGTGTAACATCATTTGTTAGTTGTACAGCTCAACCCCCATATAACGCTGTGCTTGGGGTCCAAAGAATCATACTGCGCTATAAGCAGATCGCGTTAGAAATAATGTACCATTGTATGCATTGTACAATAAAGTATTTAAGATACCAATAATCGTGTTGTAAAGTATTCATACATACGAAAATTGGAAGCCATGTGTGCATCGCGCTATAAGCGGATTCGTGTTGTAGCGGATCGCGTTATATAACGGGGTTGAGCTTTATTACTTGTATTGTGAATGTGTGCAACACTATATAAAGTAGGATGATACAATCTGAATGGATTCTAGCCCCAAAAAGCCTTCATTCAATTTTTTCCAGTTATAGTATTAATTGTATGGTTATCCCTAAAGGTACTCGAAGAAAAGTCGGCGTGATGTCTTTGCATTTTAAGAAAACAACTTATCAACTGGTCCACATAGTACCCCTTAATAGTGCTCCACATTTTCCTTTTTCCTGTTTACACCTTTTTCTTGCAAAGATCTATCTTATTTTTGCATTTTCATACCACTTCCAACACTCTCAAATGTTCTCTATACTTCTATAAGGCCACAATTTAAACTTCATGTTTTTCTTTTCATGTGGAATGCCTTCAAAATCCTTAAGGTCTCTTTGGCGAGAAGCAGTGTTGCTGGCTCTATCTCTCCAGCCACTTCTCTCCCCCTGCTGCTAGCAAGCTTCCCTCGTGCTTTAATTGTTATAAATACTGTAAGGCTCTGGGAAACTGATTTGGGTGTACAATGACACCTTGTGTTATTAGAGAGCACAGGACACATTTAACAAGGAGAGTTTGATCTTTTCTGTTGCCTGATGCATTTATCACACACTGCTTGTAGTTTTGTGTGGATAACATGGCATGTGTCTACCAAGGAAGTTATAATACCATATCAAATGCAACCCCCCCCCCCCCAAACGACTTTTTAACGTATAAGGCAAAGGTCAATAACATTGATTACAAAAGTAACTACATTTTGAACATACAGAATTGAATGCAATAAGGATTTCCAGAAATCAAATAATACATTCAGTACAATTGTTGTACTTACATTTTCCTTACAATAATGCACATTCTCCATGCTCACTTTATTTGTTTATAATACAACACCGAGGCAATTCATATTTTTTTATTTATAATTATAGATGTATCATGCAATTTCAATCAAAATTGATTAATATTATTGTTATGATTATTTAAGAAACAGTGTTTGTTTGATAAATTGCATAATTTAAAAAATCCCAATTACAGTGTACATGCTTTCCTTTTTAATGGATCGGGTTTATTGCAGGTATAGGTCTTAATGTTGGATGTGCCTATATTTTACGTTCAGTCCTCAAATTAGCAGCTTGTGCAATCTCTGGTAACCAATACATATAGGGAGATGTGTATCAAGAGCAATTTATTCCAAGATAATAGTTTGACCTGCATCAATTTGAACCAGCAGCAAATAAAGGAAGCTTGTTCATCTTGCTTCTTGCATTTGGTACAGCTCCCTTAGGAGCAGAGGTTGACCACAGACCTACCTGGTGGATTTATTTAATTAAGGAAAAACAATTGTAGGCACAGCTTTTGATACATTAGTGCAATAAGGCAATGACTATCTCATAACCACGCCCCAAAAAGTTTACTGGCCCAAGAGGAGCAAAGCATCTTCTTCATCCATTTGCGCCAGAATAACCAGCCTCACACTGATGAGACCCGAAAGGTTGAAACAGCTGTCTGAGTAGCTTTTGCTGGCTCTGCACTTCTGTAAGCCAGGCTGTGCTGATAAGCTGTGTAATACGGCAGGCATATGCTTATAGTGGTCCATGGTAAAATGGACATTAAGTAAAAGGTGACACTGTGTGCTCATTTGCATGTCTTTTCCCAGAATCCCTCGCTGCAGTGGAAGTACTGTTTGCTACGAGATAATGGTGAAAAGCAGGGTTGCAGACCCGTCAAGAGACGTGTGAATGTGCTCACAAGTGATATTTGTATTTGCTGTACCCTGTATGGTGGATATGGTGGAGGGATTTGTCACTTGTTCACCCACCATAACTTGTATAATGCATACATTTACACAAAGCGACACAGTTTGCTTCTGTTTTTGAAGCAGTGCTCCGGTTGTGACACCAATACACAAACCCTCCCCCCCCCCCCCCATAGTCTTTCAATAATCCTCTTTATGTTGTTGTTATGCTGTTTTACCTTGTAGAAATGTATGATTTTTCTGTAAACTGATTACAAAAATACTATATAATTTCTTGGACAAATAGTAACAATGAATAAAAGCGAAACGGAATATTTTTAAGAGCCTGTTTTCTAAGGCCTTTGTGAAAATATTCTTTGAGGCTGTGCACCTTAATATAGCACATTTGGGTTCCTTTGTCATTGCTTACATATTTTAACTGGATAATAGAAATGACCGTTGTATTTTCTTACTTTACTGGGGAGGTCTTCAGGCGGACCAAAATTACATGCTGAAAGTCCATCACAATGACGCCTGCAAAAATACCCCAAAAGTATCATTTTGATCCAGTCTGTAGTCATGTTTGAATGGTCTATAAAGTCCATTCAATGCCCAAGACCCACCTGGGTGAGAATTACATGTTTTATGGGACAAAAATCTGTTTTACTGGACTTTCTGTGAAATCGCCGTTACAAATATGTAAGCCTTGCTTTAAATATACAAGGCTTACTTCAAATGGTGAGAAAGTACAGGCCCGTTTCCTTTAGACAATTACACCTTAAAGCATAATTTCCTCATTCTTATCAGTATAAAAGTCACTGTGAATAGCAAACACTAGCAGTACAATAACAATGGCTGCGTGGTTCACAGGGTGGTACATCAACCTCCAAAAACCCATCTTTATTGTTGAAGGAAACAGAGGACTGTTACACAATAACTCCCAACAGCACTTGTTTATTCATTAACAACAATACGCTTACGAAATAAATGTACTTATTCAATACTACTACATTACTATTTTTATCTTACTGTTCTAAATAATATAGCATACACTTCTGGACAGGCGACTAAAGTAATCTCTTAGTTAAGTTTTCTAAAGCTGTCCCACCTGTTTCAACCTTAAGGGCCTGTCGTTGAACGCCAAATTTACAGGGTTCCTGACACACAGCTGGGATAATGCTAGGGCCAGTTTTCTTGATCAGTACTGCCCTGGTTATATATGCCCTACCATACCACCAGATATGATCTATAAGTCCACTGAACTTTAAGCCCCTTAATTCTTGGTAAGAACATCCCCTGAACCTGGGACAGAAGTGACAATAGCAACACACACTGTAGGGAAATGTTGCTCCTTCAAATTTCTTGAGCGAAGTCCTTACCCACCTCCCTTAAATATCTCCTTCCAAGCCAAACCTAACCCCCCACACCACCAACGGGCCAATCGGCCCACTGGTCAGGGGCTTTCTATCCCTAATACTCAGGTTTCTTGACTAGAACCTCAACACACCCTCCCCCTTAATAACCACCACAAACAGCAAATTGGCTAAAACCATTGCTCGCCATATGCATATATCAGTCCTCCTGGCCTGATGTGCACAATCATAGAAGGGTCACACATGTCCGCTGCCCTGGCCATATATACTCCTGCCATACTACAAAGCACCAACTATGTGTCCACTGAACGGTGAGCCCTTTATTTTTTTAAATAATTGTTTAATCACAATTTAAAAGAGCGATATGCCTTTACGTATAATAGTAAATAAGACGTTGCTGACGGAATATTTAATTCCCCCTTTTAAAAACATAATGGTAAATGAGATGAAATAAATGTGATGCAAAGGCAATACTAAAATTATTTGAAACGATCTGCATGACTGCACAATGCATAGAGCAAATTAGTGATTCATGCGCTCCAGCGCTGGATTATTGTCCTTCATAGGATTAGCAGGATAAGGAAGACACAAGGAATAAGCATTGGGGCTAGTGAGATATGATGGCTTAAGTCTTGATAGAAGTGAGATCAACAAAGGACGTTTGGATCCCTGGGGGTCAAGGCTGGGAATGGTGGACCCAGTCCAAACCCCATTGGGATAGTCCTAGATACACAACTATAGATAATGAATAATTGTACTCACATAGGTGTACCCCAGTCCATGTGTGCAAGTGGGCGTGCAGCCGAAGGTAGTGGTAATCCAAGTCCAAGAGAGAAGTAATTCAGCGCACAGCCAATAGAGTGGGTCCCAAGCAGAATGGATAAAAAATTGTATCTTTATTAATCCATAATGAAAAAAACGGAGGTAGGGAGTGTGGGGGTGGCCATTTTGGTTAGGTGCGCATGCGCAGTGCGGCGAGGAACGCATGCGCAGTCAGGAATGCGGTGGCCATCTTAGAATCCTCAGGGGGAGGGACTATGGGAGTCTGGAAGCAGGAGGACAGGATATCCTCCGTGTGCGGCGAGCATGCTAGTCAGTCCTGACGGAGGAGCGAAGAGAGAAGGTAGTGTCCATTGAGCAGTGCTTCTTGGACTAAGCCTAGACTTTGCCCCATAGGCCTCAGTCAGGCCCTGAGCCACGTGAGATCCGTGTTGAAGGGAAGGCACCAGATAGGGACTGTTCCCAATACTATTGTTGCGCCTGTGCCGGACGGCTACGTGGCCATCTGCGACCTGGGACCATGCCGGAGTGTTCCAGAACATTTGGGTGAGACACTCCAGCTGGCACTCCCCCATGAGGAGGATCAGGACCCTTAGGAGAAAGGGAAATTGTTGTCGGAGGCCCCGCTGCGTGGGACCCGCTCCAACACACCTTTGCAAGTGGCACCTGGGTACTGGAGTACCCAGGCAGGTACCCAACGTGCACCAACATTCACAGTCGCGCTACCTCACATTTGGGTGGGATTGCTGGGACGGACACTGTAACGGGAGTTATCCCTGTTCAGGAAATGTGCCCCTAATCCAGCAGTGTGGTGGTTAACTGCTGTTAGTCAATTAACCAACACCACCTGGCTGATTAGGTTTCTTAGAAAAACCTGCCTTTGAGACAGGAAAGGAGATTTTCCTGAGTCTCACAAGTTGTGGGACTGACCATAGGAACAGACTTCTTGAGCCTACCAGAAGAGGCTGCCAGCAAGACACAGGGGAAAGCACCTCTAAACCTGAATGCTGATATAGCCTGAGGAAAAGGCAGCAACCCAGGAACAGAGAAGACTTTCCCTCCAACTACAAGAAACAGATAAGACTTTCCTTTATAAGACTTTTTGTATATCTGCACATATCAAGATATGTGTTTGGGGCTGGGAGACATGCTAATCTAAAGGGAGTTGTGGACTGCATAGGTTTCACTAGAAATACTCCCAAGTGGAACAGAAGCTTTGTTTCACCCCTTATTTTCATATGTTTGGATGATTTTCTTATGTTAAAGAAACAGGCGCAATAAAAGCCTTATTTAATTTCACCTTAAAAAAGTCTCCATTGCATACCTCTGCGCACGTCCTCCTACAGACACCAGGGGTTATTGGTGCCACGGCACGCTCAGTACTTTGGGGAAACCACTAAATGTTGGGGTCACTGCATTATACTGTGTCACGTAGTATTGTGTTATATGTGTAGTATTGTGTGTTATATGAGTAGTATTGTTACAGTGAAGCTCAGTTATATATATTGTGTGTTGTGGTATTGTTTACTGCTGTGGTATTGGTTCCTGTGAGGGGTTATCCCGCCCACGCTGGGATCCCTCATAGGTGGCGACGCTGTGCACAAGGAGATAGAGCTCACCCCAAGCTCCCAGAAGTGGAGGTTTAGGCCTCCTGTGAGCATACAGGTACAGCAGCACGTGCAGTTGCCCTCGTATTTCCCTTAGGCATGGGGAAAGGGGGCTACATTAGGGTGACCAGATATCCCAGTTTAGCCGGGACAGTCCTGTTTTTTTCATGCCTGAGCCGGCTGCCCGACATTCTTAAAATGTCCTGTTTTTTTGTGGCTGTCCCGGTTTTGACCATCAGAGCAGGGGGGAGGGCAGCAGAGAGCAAGAATGCATGGAGGGGAGCAGAGGCCGTGTCTGAGCTGCAGAGGGTGGGGGCGGGGTTAGCTGCAGAGTGTGGGGGCGAGGTTAGCTGCAGAGGGTGGGTCTTAGCACACAAGGCATGGGGAGAGAGAGACACAGCATGGGGGGAGAGACACACAGCATGGGGGGAGAGACACACAGCATGGGGGGAGATACACACACACAGCATGGGGAGAGAGAGACACACACAGCATGGGGGGAGAGACACACAGCATTGGGGGAGATACACACACACAGCATGGAGAGAGAGAGACACACACAGCATGGGGGGAGAGACACAGCATGGGTGGAGAGACACACAGCATGGGGGGAGAGACACAGCATGGGGAGAGAGACACATACAGCATGGGGAGAGAGACACATACAGCATGGGGAGAGAGACACAGCATAGGGAGAGACACACAGCATGGGGAGAGAGAAACACACAGCATGGGGGAGAGAGAGAAACAGCATGGGGAAAGAGAGACACAGTATGAGGAGAGAGAGACACACAGCATGGGGAGAGAGAGACACACAGCATGGGGAGAGAGAGACACAGAGAATGGGAGAGAGATAGACACACAGAGAATGGGAGAGAAAGACACGCAATATGGGGAGAGAGAGAAGCACACAGCATGGGGAGAGAGAGAAACACAGCATCGAGAAAGAGAGACACAGCCTGGGGAGAGAGAGACACAAACAGAGAATGGGAGAGAGAGAGAGAGACACACACACAGAGAATGGGAGGGAGAGACACACACAGCATGGGGAGAAAGACACACACAGCATGGGGAGAGAGACACACACAGCATGGGGAGAGAGACACAGCATGGGGAGAGAGTCACACAGCATGGGGAGAGAGAGAGACACACACAGTATGGGGAGAGAGAGATGCACACACAACATGTGGATAGAGAGACACACACAGCATGGGGAGAGGCACACAGCATGGGGAGAGAGAGAAACGCACACAGCATGGGGAGAGAGAGACACAGCATGGGGAGAGAGACACAGCATGGGGAGAGAGACACACAGCATGGGGGGAGAGAGACACACAGAGAATGGGAGAGAGAGACACACATAGCCTGGGGAGAGAGACACGCAGCAATGGGAGAGAGAGAGAGAGAGAGACAGCATGGGGGGAGAGAGACACACAGAATGGGAGAGAGAAACACACACAGCATGGGGAGAGAGAGAAACAGCATGGGGAGAGAGAAAAACACAGCATGGGGAGAGAGAAACACACAGCATTGGGAGAGAGAGATACAGAGAATGGGGGAGAGAGACACACAGAGAATGGGGGAGAGAGACACACAGAGCATGGGGGCGAGAGACACACAGAGCATGGGGGCGAGAGACACACAGAGAATGGGGGAGAATGAGACACACAGAGAATGTGGGAGAGAGAGAGACAGAATGGGGCGAGAGACACACAGAGAATGGGGGAGAGAGAGACACAGAGAATGGGGGAGAGAGACACACACAGAGAATGGGGGAGAGAGAGAGACACACACACAGAATGTGGGAGAGAGAGAGACACACAGAATGGGGGAGAGAGACGGAAGGGTGGAACCAGAATGGAGGGATGGGAGGGGGAACAGGGATGGGGGAGAGAATAGGCTGTGTATGTGTGAGGGGCGGAGAGACATAAAGGAGACAAAAAGCGCAGTCGCAGATGTCATTTGTTTTAAAAATATTTTTTTTAATGTGTCCCGGTTTTTGCTTGTGTAAATCTGGTCACCCTAGGCTACATACATATTAATGCTAATTTTTGTAGGTTTGGAATCTACATCCGTTTCACTTTCATTTACAAGGAAAAAAGGAAGTTCTCTAACAAAAAAACATAACTGAAAGGAAATTACCAATTACGGTTCATTGAATCACTCTTAGGGGTTACACACTAATGTAACGGTGCCCCCATCAGCTTGTACAGTATGAAAAAACAACAACTTTCCACTATACCATTGCATGAAATCATTACAGTGTATATTGTAGTGAGGAGCATAGTAATGACACAACCATCATTTAGTGTTCTACCACAAAGCTGTATTGTTATGTCATGTTAAAATTATTGATGGATCATCAGCTTTGGGTGTATACTGTACGACTGACCCCTAGTTCATACGACCTGCTTTTTCTTCACCTTGTTTAGGGAGCTGGTAAGGACGAAGGTGCATATGAATCATGGCAAAGTTTAGCAATTCTAGGGTCAACTAACAGCACTGTATTTATCAAAGAAAGAATAAAAGTCCAATTGAAATGGATAGGCTTTTTTTCTTTGATACATTTTGTGCAGTTTTTGTACCCCAGAATTGCTCCACTTTTGCCTTGATACATGGAACCCTTAAGCGTTTCCCCTTCCAACAGTCGTACAGACATTAGCAGCGAGTTCCTTGCTGAGAAGGACTGTGCTCAGGCAAAGTGCTGCAAACGGAACAAACACCATTTTTTTGCAGCTAGAGGGGGAAGCACAGAGCTAAAAATAAAGAGAGAAGATCAGTATCTGTCAGCCTGACAGCTGATTGGTTGTTTGGAAATGCATATAATTACTAGGAGCTTGCAAGTAGGTAGACGTTTGCATTGAGATGTGCAAACAGCAAAGACAAGGTTATATTATAACCTTTACATACTGAATTCTGGAAAACGGAAAGCAGGAAAAATTAACCAAAGCTATAATATCTTTACAGGCTATCTAGATAAGTGTTTCATAATGCAGCATGCATGAAAGCGACATTTCCTCGGGGTTCTTTAACCTACACTGTCTTTCTAATCACCCTTTCTCAACCAGGGGGAGTCCTACTTTTACACTGCTATGAAATATCAGCACTAACATAAAAGTCATCAACACTGGAGTTTTCTGAAAGTAAATCAATTTTATTTTTTATTTTTTTAGATCATCTAGCTCTTCGTTTAATTTACATTCAGTTGTATTGCAAGCTGCTTACATCCCTTCCTTGGACCCTTTATTGATCATTTTTAGCATTCATTTGGGGGTAAGTGCAAATGTCTCACAAGTTAGTCATATTGTGGCTGTACTGAAAACACGCATATATTGTGTTATCCTAGTGTGGCTGTACTTTTGTTTCTCACAAATATAAATGGTAGCATAATATAATAAATAAACACAAAAATAGGCTATAACATAGAAAAGCATCACGTTTAATACATTGTAAATATCTATAGGAAAAAAAATATATTGTTAAGGAATTATGAAGTGAAAAATAATTAGTTGATGCGAGCACCTCTGGCAATCATGGCATTTATATGACACGGCTAGATTCACTAAACTCTGCAAACCTATTTAAAATGATGGCAAACTAAGTTAACGGCTGTTAATTATAAGGCTAAAGCAAACAACATGACGTTTTCCAGATGGGGGTTTATATATCAAGGCAAGTTGGGTGTCAAACTGAGACATTTTCACCCTGCACCTACAGTATGTATCAAGGCATTTTGCTCCAATTTTTGCCTTGCTGCCCCATCTTGCACCTTGGGTAGGGTCAGTAGGGGGAGTCAGTAGGAGGAGTTGGGGAGGAGTTACATGGTGCACAGATTATAATGAGATGTATCACAGACTGCGTCTCTGCCCCAGCTTGCACCTTGGGAGGAGTCAGTAGGAGGAGTTGGGGGAGTTACATGGTGCACAGATTATAATGAGATGTATCACATTCTGTGTCTCTGTCGCAGCTTGCACCTTGGGGAGAGTCAGTAGGAGGAGTTGTGGGGGGGGGGTGATTTACATGGTGCACAGATTATAATGAGATGTATCACATTCTGCGTCTCTGTCGCAGCTTGCACCTTGGGGAGAGTCAGTAGGAGGAGTTGGGGGAGTTACATGGTGCACAGATTATAATGAGATGTATCACATTCTGTGTCTCTGTCGCAGCTTGCACCTTGGGGAGAGTCAGTAGGAGGAGTTGTGTGGGGGGGGGTGATTTACATGGTGCACAGATTATAATGAGATGTATCACATTCTGCGTCTCTGTCGCAGCTTGCACCTTGGGGAGAGTCAGTAGGAGGAGTTGGGGGGAGTTACATGGTGCACAGATTATAATGAGATGTATCACATTCTGCGTCTCTGTCGCAGCTTGCACCTTGGGGAGAGTCAGTAGGAGGAGTTGGGTTGAGTTACATGGTGCACAGATTATAATGAGATGTATCACATTCTGCGTCTCTGTCGCAGCATGCACCTTGGGGAGAGTCAGTAGGAGGAGTTGGGGGTGTTACATGGTGCACAGATTATAATGAGATGTATTACAGTCTGTATTTATGTGCACTATTTTTTTGCCTTTTATTTGCCCCCCAATTCCTCCACAACTGAGAGGACGTAAATTAAACATCCTGCATCAGAAACTGTTCATACAGTAAATATGCCACAGCCCGTGCGTCTAAACACATTTTTCTCTGTAATAATACATGGACCCTATGACGTTATTTGTAACGCTCTCATTCTAAATAACTAGCGAATAAGCTCATTGCAGCCTAAATTATATTCATCCCATATTCACTAAGCTCTGGTAAGGTTAATGCAGAGACAGAGAAGTACAGAGGGAGAGACCAATTTCTGAGAGGGCCTAAAGACATATATATATATAGATTAATTTATGATCCACGTGGGGAGATACTTGTGTACACCCCTAAGATTCCTGGTAAATACAGAATAATGATTTAAATCTGCATATATCCGAGCAGAGGTTGCGGTAGAAAATACTCTTAAGTATTTTGAAGGAGTATTTTTATTCCAAGAGGAGTATGGCAGCATATTGCCAGCTCTGCCTTTGACGCGGGAGGATCCAACCCTGGAAATAAATAATTTGGAAGCAGAGCTGTCAATCCCTCTGCAAACCCGTGCCCCCAATGCCTTACATATCGATTTGTTTATTGTGGGGTGCGACTTCGGAGAGCAGAGCAGTGATTGACAGCTCTGCCACGGATAATGCTAGTACCCTGGGAGAGAGAGGACAGCCCATGGCATGTGCACATACATTGAAGGCAAAGGCTTTAGTCACTGCTCTGCTTGCCAAAGTTGCACCCCACAATGCTTTGCAAAGTATTGTGCAGCACGACTTCAGAGACCGCTTTGCCTTCGGTGCGGGCACGCATGCGTAAATGTATGTTTCTCCCGTCGTGGTAGCTTCATGCACACAAATACGCATAAGACGACTACTTTGAATGAGTGCCAGGAATATTTTAGGCATTCAAGACGCCAGTGTAGGCGTAAACATGATCTCTGTTTTCCAGGTATCTCAGGTGTGGTGACAGGTATCTCCCCACGTGGAGCATATGCTCATCTATTTGGAAGTGTACAAGTAAATGATCCTTCTCCTAAATTGGAAATCTCTCGAGCCCTATTTTAGAGCCTGAGTAGAAGTAATGTCAAGACTTTATTAACGCCACATTTGTTGAGCATTATGCAGCATTATCCTGACAAACTGCTATGTTAACCCTATGCTAATGAGCCCAATTACAGCCGTTTTTTAGTGTCTATTCCTATTTTTTAGGGGAAAAAATGTCAATTCCTATTTTAAGTAACCTTATTACACCTCATTTAACAGAGTTTAGTGGATTTTGCCTACAGAGGGTTAATTGTCAATATTTAAAAGGTGGTGCTAATTTATAGAACACCACTTTTTTTTTTTTTTTTTTTTTAACAATGGAAGTACATAGGCTATAAGGTGTCTTGTCAATGTGGTTTGGCCAGTGTTACATGTACTGGTCTAGAAGCCAGATCTTCTTGTTTACAATGCTGTTAAGTAGACAACCAAGACAAGAACTTCTTCTTTCCCAGAACATTCTTGTCAAGGTTTTGCTGTATACATTCCAAGCAAGGTTGGTAATGCTATTAAAGCATATGAAAAGGACAGTAGTCTAACTCAGGGGGGCGCAAACTTTTTTCCCTGCGCCCCCCTGCCGGCGGTCACCTCACCTAGCAACGTGACGTCACATGACCTGGCGGCGTCATTTGCCGCCACGTTGCCATGGCGACGCGTTTGGAGCCAAGGTAAGTAAAGGTTTACAGAGGCCCTGCAGCTCCCCCGGCACTTAATTTAAGTGCCATCGGGAAGCGTGCCGGGTCTCTGTAAACCGCGCGTTCCCCCCCGCAGGCAGTTTCACGCCCCCCAGTTTGCGCACCGCTGGTCTAACTTACACTGGATTGATTTGAAGTAATCGGACTTCTACTGCATAAGAATACATATTTAGAGGTTTATGATTTTGGATCTTTTACCAGTTCTTTTCCAATAAAGTGGCTGGCTGTATTGCGACTTTTTCAAGTATTTCAAGAATACAAAATGTGTCAGCGAATATTTTCAGTGGCGCATGTTATCTTGACATTTTTAACAGATGAATAGGCTAAAGTGGGATTCTTCAACTGGTGGTCCGTGAGAGGCCTGGATGTGACCCTTGGACTCTGCTCCTTGTCGTTTCATGCTGGTTGCTCAGGCAGCTAAGTGCAGTTTTTCACACTGAAACACACTTTTAAGTTAAAGCCGCATTTCATTCAAAATCCGATGTGTTTTTTTTAGTTTTTAATAAATGCTGTATTAGATAATACTGCATTTAAAAAATAAAAAAAAATCACTCTTTATGTCCTTTTTACTGATTTGTAATGTAGTAAGCTACAGTGGGATGCTGGGGCAATAATTTTTGGAAGCCATAGTACTTCCTCTTTTCAAATAGGCGGCTATACTGGAAAGGCCGCCAACAGAAATGTCGGGACCGAGGAAAAAATTAAAGGAGCTGGCCCCCACCCTTATTCCCCTCTGCCCATTAACCCCTCCTTCCCAGCGCACTGGGTGTCCCCGAAGGGAGGAGAATCAGATATGGTGGGGGGGGGGGGAGGGAGGTTGGGTGGGGGAGGGTGAGAGGGAGGGAAGGAGATCAGGAGAAAAAGACATACGTCCACCAAGTTCAACCTATGCTAAATTTAGACGACAGATACTTTATCCCAGCGGTGCGCAAAGTGGGGGGGGGAGAATTTCCAGGGGGGGCGCGGTGGCTACAGAGGTCCCGCGCTCTCCCCAAGGCACTTAAATTAAGTGCAGTGGGACTGCGTGAGGCCTCTGCAGCTTCTCTTACCTGATCTTCGTCAATGCGTTGCCATGGTAATGTGACGTCACATGACCCCGTGACGTCATTTGACGCCGGAGCCGAGGAGGAGAGGGGGCACGAGGCAGGAGGTAAGGAGGCGGGAGGGGGGGGGGCGCAAGTTAAAAACTTTGCGCACCTCTGCTTTATGCTATATCCATTCTTATTGATCCAGAGGAATGCAGACATAAAACCCCAGTGAAATATTATCTAATGATATATCATAAGAGGAAAAATAAATTCCTTCCTGACTCCATGTATTGCAATCAGATTACTCCCTGGATCAACATCCTTCCCATGTTTACTTATTTGGTATATCCCTGAATACCTTTCCTTTTTAAAAAGATGTCCAACCTTTTTTTCTAACAAATCTATTGTGTCTGCCATCACAGTCTCCATGGGTAATGAATCCCACACTGTAACTGCCCTTACTGTAAATAACCCTTTCCTTTGTTGCTGGTGAAATCTCCTTTCCTCCAACCTTAAAGGATGACCCTGTGTGGTTTGTACTGCCCGTGGGATGAGTAGTTCTTTTGAAAGCTCTTTTTATATCCCTGAATATATTTGTGTATAGTTATCATATCCCTTCTTAGACACCTCTTTTCTAATGTAAACAAATCAAATTTAGCTAGCCTCGCCTCATAAATCAGATTATCCGTCCCCTTTATTAATTTGGGGGCTCTTCTGTGCACTTTTTCTAGTTCCATAAGGAGTGGTGCCCAGAACTGTACTGTATATTCAATGTGTGGTCTTACTAATGCTTTATAAATTGGCATAATTATGTTTACTTCTCTTCCATCCATTCCTGTTTAATGCAAGATAAGATCTTGTTTGCCTTTGTAGCTACTGCATGACTTTGGCACTATTGCTAAGCCTGCTGCACTCCTAAAGGATTCTCCTAATTTATCCCCATTTAATTTGTAAATCGTCTGTTTATTCTTGTTTTTTAAATGCATAACCCTACTATTTATCGGTATTAAACCTCATCTGCCATTTACCTGCCCAAGTTTCCAGTCTCTCCAAGTCCTTCTGGAGAGAAATTAGATGCTGCTCTGATTTTACTACTTTGCATAATTTAGTGTCTGCAAAAAAAAATGGAGACTTTGCTGTCTATGCCAACCTTAAGGTCATTAATAAACAAGAAAATAGGATTGCAAAAAGTACATAGATGAAAATGTAGTATGTGGCCAAGAAAGAGTTAAAGTTGTTAGATCTGTTGTTGCTGTAGCCTGTTTTAGCTCCTCATTTCATGGGCTGAGCCCAGAGGTTTGGACAGAATGTATGCAATGCAGAGAGACTGTGGGAGGTAGGGCTAGTTGAAGAACAACTTTTGCATGACACTTAGGTTGAGTAATCCACTCGTAGGACAAGAAACTTGTTTACTTGCTCATGAAACTGTGAGCGATTATAACTCCTCCTTTTTATTTTTAACCTTTTTCTTAACTTTTTTGTTTGTTCTTTTTTGTCACCATATATTTTTATTTGAGAAGAACACATAAGGCTATCCTAAACACAAAAGAAAAAGTCAAATGTTATGTTTCTATGCAAGCATACAAACTATAACTAGAAAAACACACTTTGCATTTGTGTTTAAACTACATGTCTTATTTGGTATGATGTACATTTTAGTTATAGGGGGTTACTATCGCACGGAAACTCCTATTGAAGTCAATGTGAGTTTCCGTGTGATTGTGTCGTAGTTTGCACTAACACAGTTTAATGAATACCCCCATAATTTACAGCAATCATGCTGGGTAAAATATGATATACCTGCCATAAAGTAGAATGCATAACTGTAATAAAAAATGGCGGCGAATATTAAGTATTTTAATCAATCTGGTGCTTCAGGGGTTAATGTGGTTACAGATTGCCTTAAAAATACAAGATATTGTGTTTATAACAGATCAAGACCCTTCCTGTGTCTGTGCTGATCTGCAAAGAGGGCTTAATTGGGAGGGGAGGGGGGGTGGGGGCGTATCACGGATGGTCCACCAAAAGTGAAATGTGTAGTTCAGAAGGCTGGGGACAATAGACAGATACTGGGCTGTCAGCCTCAAAGAAAACTGTAACAGTCTTGAATTATCATGTGTGCATCACAGAGAGAGGTGACAAACAGGTCACCACTTAGTTGGGGGACTTTATCAAATATAAGAAATGATGGGCCGCACCGCAATTTATCAGAGTAACAAATGGATATCTAACACCGTGGCGATTAGACAAATCCAATCATACCACGCACTGCATGGGTTAGAGGTGCAAGAGAGGGATAACTGTTTCTCCTGCATAAATAGACGTTATGTTGTCAAATTTTAGGTGCAGGGATGCATGAGGAGAGCACAGACAAAGCTGTGAAGAAGGTGTCTGTCTAAAGTTTTCAGGAAATTAAGTTATGAGAGTTTTTATATTGAGTCAGATTTTAAACGTCAGAAGAAAATGTTTTTTTTTTCCCTTAAGTCATAAATGTCACCCAAGCAGCTGATTTACGACAGGGGTGGGTCTTATGTGTGTTTCAATGCAAGAAGGTCTGAGAATAAATGTTGGCATGTTTGAGTAGAAAATCAGAATTCAGCAGAGGTATGTTTGGGATCAGGCCCGTGAATTTTCATCTTTCTGCACAAGTGACCTCTCTGGGAGTTATTTATGATGTGTGGTAATGTATAGGGAATTCTGTTTGTTTTATCCTTTTATTTTATTAAACTGTTTTGCATTTATTGTAACTGTATGTTCTTGTAATATTTGTTTTATGTAATCTAAGCATTGTCTTTTGTATATTAAAACCAAACTTTAATAAGTGATGCTTTGGGCTTTGATTGAACTGCTTTGTAGAGCATAAAGTACATTTTTGGACACATTTTGCTACAACAGATTTTTGTGTGCCAAATGCATAGTTTTTCTTTAATAAACAGGGCCTGAGACCCTGACAGATATATATAATTGCATAATTTTGCATATTTCTTGGGTGGTGGCAGGGATAGATATGATTGCCATTGAGTAGGAAGTAAATATTAACTAATTGAAAGTACCTTGCAGAGGCAAACAGTGAGTTGGCTAGAGTAGCTGTATGTATGAACCCTGATTGCATATCTAAGTCACGTGCTCACAAATGTGCTGTCCGTGACAGATGGAATATTGGGACGGAGTGAGGGGAGATATTACTAATTTGAGGGACCTTTACGAAGGTGAAAAGTGGGCCGGCTAGAGATCTGTGTACTAACCCTTGTCCCGTATACAGGTTCATGTGCCATACGTGACCATAACATATACTGTAGTAGTTTATTTTTACACTTAAGGCAGCAATTAACTTATTCGCTTTGCAATACGCGGTTGAATGAGAAGCACTCATTTTAAGCTTCTGAAAATCAGCATCGTGATCTTCAGGTCCCAGGTCAGGAGTTAAAGAGCGTGAAAATGTGGGGCATCAGCAGTCTGTTGGTGGCAGGTAGGTATTAGGCCCTTTTATGTATGAACCTTGGTTAGTCCAGGGGTTTGCAGTTTAACACCAAAAGGTACAATCACACATTGTCGGCCAGTTGAGCTTAAGAGGAGCCTCTAAATGGGGAGTGTTGTGTCATTGGAGTGTTTTGTTTCCCCTTATCCCACCCTGTCCTTATCAGAGAACCAATAAAGATAAGGGGAGGTGGGGAAGGAGAACGCTGGCAGTACAAACATTTGCTGATCACACTGTGACATCACACAAAAGGGACGGGTTGTGACATTTCTGCTTCTACCACTATAGAATATAGCAAAGTCCATTATTTTATTATTAATTTCCTATACAAATAATTTCTATCTACCTGTATGCCCATCTATTTACCTACCTGTATGCCCATCTATTTACCTACCTATTTACCTATCTGTATGTAACGTGTGTCTCTCTCAGTTATTCAAGTACATTGTTATAATTCATTGGTTAGCATAGTTTTTCACCATGGAAGCAAGAGAAGCCAGATGACATTAATAAAAGTTCCATTCCAAGGTGAGATTAGAGCGGGGTAATGGCTGTCAACAATGCAACTAACCGATGCCGAGGTGAAGCGGAAGTTTATATACAGAGCTATTCACTCATATTTTAAACGTAGATGCAGCCTTATTTGTTATAACTGAAATGTTTTCGATTTTTTTTTAAAGAAAGGACTACAAACAAAGAAATGTGGGTCAATGGATCACATCTCTAAACAACATACAGTACAGCGATCAAACTCATTTTACAGAAGTCGATCTGCTAATAATGTCTACTAAAGAGAGAGGGGAAAAAACGACCACTGCTGTAAATAAGCGCAAATGTATGGGTCTAGGATTACAGATGGGAAATCACATTGACATCGTTACACGCCATGGATTCTAAACTCTTTAGTCATTAAGGTAATTAGAGATTTGTTCCATCTGCATTACATAGCACACCCTGTGGGTCACCTGCGTTAGGGAATGGAAATCAACATGGCACCAGCTTTGGGCTAAAACACATTTTCCAGCCACCATAATATGCATAATCAGCCTATCAATATTTGACTGGGTTTCCTCTTTGGGTTTATGGAGCAGGGCCACTCAAAGGTACCAAGCAAGGGTAATCCCAGTGACCCTACTTATTAAATTGTTGACCCTCCTCCAATAGTCACAGATCTTTGGACAGAACCTCCAACTATGTACAGGTGCACAGACGAGTATTCTTAAACTTGCCTTGGAAAATCTGGGGCAATCACCAACAAGACCCATGTACATGCTGGGTACATGCTGGGTACATGCTGCAACATTTCAGTGACATTTCTGCAAAGACTAATGGCCCATCGGATTAACACAGCAGTTAATCCGATGGGGCCATTAGTCTGTCTGCAGAAATGTCACTGAAATGTTGCAGCATGTACCCAGCATGTACCTGGGTCTTGTTGGTGATAGCCCCAGATTTGTTTGAGAATACTCGTCGGCACTACAGTATCATAATTCCCTGCAAGCCACATTCTCTCCAACAGGCAGAAGGTGACAGGCAACACCTATATCAACACCTATATAGAACTATATACCGTATGTTTTGTTAATGGTAGTATATATACTGTAGATGGCTTACCAGATTTTAATAATTTATGCCGAGCACCATTCCCTCCCCATCCTTTTTACTGTACAGTATAAGGAAAACATGAGCTGGTATAAGTAATGTGAGGTCTCTGTGTTTTCCTAGGGAAAAAAAAAACACATGCACAATTTTAATAGTAGAAAAAAAGAGACAAAACAAGAGACTTTCAAATGTTTTCTGACTTTCAGATTATATTAATAAGTATAATATACACGTTGAACATACTTGAAAATGCATCCCAGTATATCTTTTCCTGGGACAATATGTTTTGTTTTTTTAAATGTTCTTAAATAAAAACTAAAAAGTTTTAGTAACAATGACTATAGTGACTACTGGAATAGATACTTATTTAGGGCAGAAACAATGCTTTGAGTGGGATTACTGGTTCTGTAGACCCTGGTGCTTGTTTAATAAACTACCTAATGCAGTACAATAAAGCTATCAAGTCATTCTTGTCAAAAAGAAATTCGGAAGCAAAAAAGGGACACACTCAGATGGGTCTCACGGAAAGCAATTTACTTTTTTCCTTTAATAAACAGAGTGCCATTTTCTTGTAACCAGTCATCACACTGTGATAAATAAACCATAATGTTCATTTGCATACCCAGAATGGCAATATGTACAGTTTAAACAGAAATAGATATACGCTCCTGTCTTAACTGTACTTACACCTTTCCAAAAGCTTACACTTGGTTAGTTACTCTTCAATCACTACTTACAGTAATGTAATTATACTGTATTGTGAGTACATAATGGATTTCTGAGCTTTGCAAATTTTTATGGTGCAAAAACAACAGAAGTAGTGGTATGAATTTCAGTGGCAGTGCAAATCCCATCTATCTGAACAAGCTCCTCACCCCTACCACATGCAGCACTTATCATCTGAGATCAGACTCCAAAAGACTGCTCATGGTCCCAAGGCTCAACAAAGTATCCGGATGTTCCTCCTTCTCTTACCGTGCACCCCACAACTGGAACAACCTACCGGAGACTCTCACATCCACCACCAGTTTAAGTTCTTTCATAACTAAAGCTGTCTCGCATTTTAATCTGGTCTGTAACTGTTACATAAGCCTATAATATACATCTTCTCTAACTGTGCATGCAATGTATTGTATATAATGTATACCCTGTTCATTTATGTAACTATTTTTGTCATATTTACTATGTCCAGGACATACTTGAAAACGAGAGGTAACTCTCAATGTATTACTTCCTGGTAACACATTTTATAAATAAAATAAATAATCCGGTGTCAACCAATGTTTGGCAACCATTCAGCATCAATTAACTCGTTCCCTGCCTGGGGGACCAGAAACGCATTTATTTATTTATAATTTTTTTTTACCAGGAAGTAATACATTGAGCGTTACCTCTCGTTTTCAAGTATGTCCTGGGCACAGAGTTATGATGACAGATACATGGTCACATGTATTTGTTGCATTGCTTTTAGGTTGGGTGAAGCATAATTCCATCCTTTTTCTCTACCCTATAAATAGCGGCCCCTATTCAAAATACTCAAATGTCATCAAGGAATGAGAATAATCTGATCTCATGTATTAACTTGTAACAGGATTTAGATTTTACTTTTCTTGTGAATTATCTTCAGGAGATATTGCAGGCATCCTTAGGAAAACAAACCAAAAAAAAAAAACACTTAGTGGGCGTGTGCATTTTTAATAACCACAAAAAATGGTCATTCTCCACTTGCTCAGACAGATGGCAATCTCTATCAGGTATGCACAAGAATTAGGATTAGGAAATAAGATTGCAATACTACTGCCATCAGATTTGTCATTATAAAGCAGGAATCCCGCCTAATCCTTTAAAAAAAAAAAAAAAAAAAACTTTTTTCTTTATTTGACAGAATTGTAACTGGAGGGGGTGCTCGGAGATGTGCTATACTGAGCTCCGGGAACCTCCAGTTCCTGAGATAGTTACCAATGGGGGTTTTCCCCCTTGTTGGAAATCAAAATGGCCACCAAATCTGGCGGCCCTGCGTAGGAAGTAAGAAGCCGCAACGTCATTAGGGGGGATGATGTTGCAGCTTTCTTTTGGACGCCCGTGGTGGCAATCTATGAATGTCCAGGAAGAAATCCGGCAACTAAACTGGTCAGCATCCTGAGAACCCGGCGGTCTCCGCAGCTAAAAATAATGCGGTTCAGCTGCGGAGGACTCCCCCAGTTTGAATTCTGTAAAAGAATCAATAAGATTCTGTACGTACTTGCCACTTAGATTGTAAGCTCTTCGGGGCAGGGACTCCTTTTCCTAATGGTACTTGCATGTCTGAAGCGCTTCCCATCAAGTGTTATTTGTATTATTTATATTATTATTATGTCACGTGTATTACTGCTGTGAAGCGCTATGTACATTAATGGCGCTATATGAATAAATGCAAACAGGTCAACAGACCTGTTGACCTGTTTGCATCCATTTCCTGAGGATCCTGGGAAGACCCTCTTTCAGCTGAGCAGCAGTGAGAGTTCGGGCCAGTATATCTTAATATGTTCGGTCGCTTACTCTCGTTCACTGTCTGATATACCTGTTCACTTATATTATTTGTGACAGTGTAGCATTCTCTTGAAGGCAGCGCCCCAGTTTCTCCACCCATTCGCTATATGATTAAAGATATATACATACATCCAAGAAAAAAAGGAGCAGGCTTGCTGCTCTAAGTGAGTCCCACCCTTTCGATGCCACCATCGTTCAATTTGTATGTTTAGTTTCTGTCCTACTCAGGGCTGACAACATTGTTTTGGCACGCTGGATGAATTTGAAGAATGAATGAGGGCCCTACAAATACTGCGGCATCATTATTATACCTGTTTACTTTGCCCCTTTAGGTCCCTGTTTCCACCCTCACATCTTTCTTCTTTTCACCCTAGTGACTCTCTCTCTTTTACAACCTTCATGTCATTGTATCCGTTTTCTTGTCTCTCTGTTCTCTCCTCTCATGTATTGCTCTTCTTTTCCCTTCATGTTTTTAACTTTTGCTTCCCCCGTATCTTTCTTTGCTCCTCCTGTTTCTCCTCTCTTCTCCCCCCCCTGATATGTCTCTGTCCTCCCTTGTTTCTCTCTTTTCTTTCCCCAGTCCTGACTCTCTCTTACGTTCCCCTTCAAGTCATTCTCTTTAACCTTCGTGTTTTTCTTTTCCCCCCAGCATCTGTCTCTCGTCTTCTTCCCCCCAGCATGTCTGTCTCTCGTCTTCTTCCCCCAGCATGTGTGTCTCTCTCGTCTTCTTCCCTCAGCATGTCTGTCTCTCTCGTCTTCTTCCCCCCAGCATGTCTGTCTCTCTCGTCTTCTTCCCACCAGCATGTCTGTCTCTCATCTTCATCCCCAGCATTGGTCTCCTCCCCCTGCATGTTTGTCTCCTCTCCATCCAGCATGTCTCTCTCTCTCTCTCTCTCTCTTTCTTCTCTTCCACCAACATGTCTTTCTCTTCCCCTAGCATGTATGTCAGCCGTGTCTCCCCCACCATGTCTCCTATCCACCCATCATGTGTCGCTCCTCTTTGCCCAGCATGTCTCTCCTCTTCCCCCAGCACATCTCTCTCTCCTCTTTGCCCAGCCTGTCTCTCTCTCCTCTTCCCCCAGCATGTGTCTCTCTCCTCTTCCCCAGCATGTCTCTCTCTCCTCTTCCCCCAGCATGTCTCTCTCTCCTCTTCCCCCAGCATGTCTCTCCTCTTCCCCCAGCATGTCTCTCTCTCCTCTTCCCCCAGCATGTCTCTCTCTCCTCTTCCTCCAGCATGTCTCTCTCTCCTCTTCCCCTAGCACGTCGCTCTCTTCTCTTACTCCAGTATGTCTCTCTCTCCTCTACACCCAGCCTGCTTCTCTCCTCTTCCCCCAGATTCTCTCTCCTCTCCCCCAGCACGTCTCTCTTCTCTTCCCCCAGCATCTCTCTCCTCTCCCCCAGCAAGTCTCTCTCACCTCTTCCCCCAGCATTTCTCTCTCTCCTCTTCCCCCAGCCTGTCTCTCTCCTCTTCCCCAGCATGTCTCTCCCTCCTCTCCTCACGCATGTCTCTCTCTCCTCTTCCCCCAGCATGTCTCTCCCTCCTCTCCTCCCGCATGTCTCTCTCCTCTTCCCCCAGCATGTCTCTCCCTCCTCTCCTCCCTCATGTCTCTCCTCTCCCCCCAGCATGTCTCTCCCTCCTCTCCTCCCTCATGTCTCTCTCTCCTCTCCCCCCAGCATGTCTCTCTCTCCTCTCCTCCCTAGTCTTTCTCTTCTTACATCCTTTATATCATTATTTTTCTCTGTTCTTCCTTCCTGTATTTCTCTTCCCCCTTTCCATGTCATTTGTTTTCTCCCTCCCAATTCCTCACCTGCTTTCACCCTCCTCCCCCCTCCATCTCTTTTCTCACACATGCATTGCTTTCTGTTCTTTAACACCCTGTGTGGGGGCGGAAACGAGGGGTGCTGCCCCCCCTCCCTTGAGTTACTGATTTTGTATGTACACACCCCCACACACACACACAATACTTGCTGCACCCCTGATCCCATACTTCCACACACACACAATACTTGCTGCACCCCTGATCCCATACTTCAGTCTCTCCCCTTTTCCCTTTAATGCTATTTTCTTCAATCCTCTTGTCTCTTTCTCTTCCCTTTCCCCCAGGGCTTACTTTGTATTATTCTCCCTTTCGTGTCATCCTCTCTTTAACAGTAATGATTCTCTTCTCCCCAGCATCTTTCTCTCCCCCCCCCCCCCCCTCAGGTCTCTTACTGTTCCCTCTTAATGAATTTCTCTTTTCTTTTTGCTGTTCTCTCTTCCTTTTTATGTCATCGTCCCCTTTCCCCACCCCCGAATTAGCCTCTCTCTCTCCGTTCGCGGTCTCTCGCCTGCATGCGTCAACCCTTGCGCTGCTCTCCTCCGCTCTCTCTGAGGTTTCGCTCACTCAATGCTCTGCAAAGAGGAAGGGGCTCCGTGCTGCAGCTCACTGTACAAAGTGCCCCATCTGAAGCACAACTGCACGAAGTTCACATGCCCCACAGGCAGCTGTGATCCTGATCAGGTACTCTCTGACGGGAGGCCCACTTCAGATGATAAATGTGCCGTGAGGGGGCTAGGCTTCTAAATCCACCGTACCCAGGATAGCAGTACTGGCTGTCCCCACCAGGCCCTGGCCATACTCATGCCCCTCTGTGGCCTAATCACATATTTGAGCTGCTTTCCTTGTGTCTTTTTTCATTATACTGTCTTATGCTCCTACCCAGGGTTTTTTTTCCCACTGCCGATGGAATTTGCATAGGCCTGTTCTGGAACAAGACCTGTATATAGGGTTACCAGACGTCCCGGTTTTTAAAGCAGCAGTCCAAGCTGCTGTTTTTTTGTTCAATTGTATATTTTTTCTCCTTTAATATGTGCATCAATATAATCCACACAATAAGTCATTAGCTAAGTTGCAGATCGATTCGTTCTCCTGTGATCGATCGGCGAAGATTTGATTCGGGGTTCACTAAATGGCGGTCTGTGCAGCAGAAGAGGACCGAAGATGCAAAGTTCTGTGGGGAAGATCATGTGACCAGGCAGTCACTAGATACAATTGGTGCATGCTAGAGAGAAGGCAGGGCTCAAAAAGGGATGAGCCAGAGCTGGTTTCAGAAGAGGAAGGGGATGTGACTTTGTAAATGGTTGCTATAGAAACAAAAAATACTTGTTACATTATACTACATAAAAAAAGTAATTCAGAGTTGTTTAAAAAAAAATGCTACAAGTATTTTCTCATAGTACAGAACTGATTTATTAAAAATGCACACATGTAGGATTTTGCTTGGTATGCAGCTTTAAGTGGCTGTCCAGGCAGTTTATTTTTAAAATATGCCGGTTTTGCAGAGAGTACCATGGTCTGCAGCACGCAATGTCTCCTCCGGTTGTTAGGTGGCGCTGCGCTGCTCGTGCACAGGCTGCAGTGTGCTCTCACTGAGAAGGGGTGTGTGGGTGTGTGAGGGGGGGGGTGTCTTCAACGGTGGGGGAGAGGGAAATATGGGGAGAGGAAGAGAAATACAGAGGGGGTGAGGGAGAGAGACTGGAAGGAGGGTAAAGATATTCTGGGGGTGGGGAGGAGAGAGACTGGGGGGAGGGGAGAGAAAGAATGTGTGTTTGTTTCTCTTTATTCAACTTGGGCGGGGGGGAGACACATTGGGGGACAGAGAAACATGGGGGAGGGAGAGAGAGACACTGAGGGAGGGACAGACACGGGGGGGGGGAGGGGAGAGACACTGGAAGATGGGAGAGACGGGGAGGAGGGTAGAGAGATGGGGCGGAGTGGAATGAGATGGGGGAGGACGGGAGAGAGATGGGGGAGGAGGGGAGAGACTGGGAGGGGGCAAAGAGAGATTGGGGAGGGGAAGCGAGAATCAATAATACAGCATAAATGGGGACACTATTATACAAATACCATTATAATATTTATTTTTAAGTGATGTAATTTGTTTTATATATTTTTTTTTTATTATGTTCCGGTTTTTACTTTTTAAAATGCGATCACCGTATATGTTTATGTTACAGTGAGAATGAAGACACTTCATGTCACCAGTTCAGCATACCAATTAAGGGGCCTATGCAATAAACTATGAAGCGTGTGCCAACCACTGTGATTTATCGACTGCCCCCTCCCTGTAAAGGGAACTTCACACACCAGAACATCATCCCGCCTCAACTACCCTAACACATCTAACCCCTCTCTATCTAACAATGGCTACCAGCCTATTGGCTAAACATGGCTAAAGGCTCTGTGGTGCTTGGTATTAAACTGTAGAAAACCAATTGTTTTAAATAGTAAAGAAGTCAGGGCACACAATAACAGTAATAATCCAAAAGATTGGAGCGGGTGATTCTGCTAACGTAATAAAATTCTATGTAGAAGGGTAAAAAAAAAAAAACAGGCACACCAAATGGTACGATAAATGTGTCTTTACTAACTCAACGTTTCGGCTTCCCAACGGGGCCTTTTTCAAGAGCGCTTCCATTGGGAAGCAGAAACGTTGAGCTAGTCAGGACACATTTATTGTACCATTTGGTGTGCCTATTTCATTGACCTATATATATATATATATATATATATATATATATATATATATATATATATATATATATATATATATATATACTGTATCTGCCATGTTCTGTGACTTCCTCCTTGTCTCTGGAAACCAGTCTACTTTATCCAATATGTAACGAGTCTTCATTTCGCCAGTTGTATATTTTTGACTGCGTGTGACGGACTATCAAGTCAGCTTAATATATACTTACCTAGTTTTTAGTTGAATTTTTTAAAATTAATTTAATAGATATTTATGGCTAGAATAGTCCTTCAGTCTAATTTAGAAGTATATATATATATGAATAAGCTTAATCGTCTTCAGTTCTTATAGATCCTTATATTATGTTTCACAATTGCTATACAGTATCTAATTTATTTTATAATTTAATATTCATTTGTATGGAACTGTACTTATTGTTTGTTTTAATACTTATTATTTCTAATATTGTGCGCTCTAGCAATTGATTTGTATGCCTGCTTATTCTGTTGAATCAACTTTGGCTGATTCTAACACATCTGGCCACACTTACTTGGACTACAGACTATTTAACTGGCTGTCTGTATCAGCCTATCATTCAGAAACGCGTAGGTATCTGAAACGTTGTGGGGCCACGTCCGCTCATGGCAGGAGCTGTAAGTGGCCGTTATCCAGCTCTCCGGTACCTACAATAATGGCATAACTACTATTTTTGGCCCCCCCTGCAAAAATGTAAAAGGCCCCCTTCCCCCAAATAAAAAATGCTAAATAAATCTAGTTTCCACTGGACCCTCCCCTCTCTTTTTCTTATACCCCCCATCTCACACACTCTCAACACTCTCTTTCTCCCCCCCTTCTCACACACCCACTCTCTCCTCTCCCTCCCATGTATTTCCCTCCCCCCCCCCCCCTCTGTCCCTCACTCTCCCCCTCTTTCTCCTTCCCATCTGTATCTCTTCTCTAGGCTACGCTTATAGTGCCGGCGACGCGATGATGAAATCAAATAGAGATGACTTCTGCGATCGCGACCAAGCTGTCGCGTCACGCTTACTATAAGCGCACGCGATGGCGGCAATGCATTTGTTTTGACGTGACGTCGCTGTTGCCGGCACTATAAGCGCAGCCTTACTCTCCCCCCTCACTTTCTCAGTCAGGGTGGAGAGGGCTGATCTAGCCAATTCCTTCAACCCCTGGCCTGTCGGTCCCCAGTCCCACGGTTGGTACCGGAAGTAAGTTATGCCCGCGTGGCCAGCCGAGCTCTGCGGCACTGCCATGCAACTTCCGAGGACCAAGGTAAAATGAGCTGAAAAGTGTGTGTGGCGGGAGATTGAGTGTGTGGGGAAAATTGACGATGAGGAGGGAGAATTGACCGAGGAGGGGGATTAAGTGAAAATGGGAATTTAGTGTGAGGAGGGGGGTTGAGTAAAAGGGAGGGGGATTGAGTATGAGGAGGGTAGAGTGTGAGAAGGGGTTGAGTGTGAGGAGGGGTGTTGAGTGTGAGGAGGGGTGTTGAGTGTAAAGAGTGGGTGTTGAGTGAGAGTGGGTAGTGTGAGGATGGGGTCTTGATCGGGGGGATTGAGTGATGGTAAAACTTCCTTTGTTTGATTTTTTTTACATACGATATAGCGTGTTTAAAATGTCAGCCCTAGTATTAACCGGTCTTCCAATTGTATTTTTTTTTTGCTTGTCCTCTTAAGGCAAAAGGTTGGAGACCTTGCACCGCCAAAAATCTATCCCGAGGCCTCCACAGTGTTACGTCATTGATTCCTTATGTGGGCTGGAACCACGTGTCGATTACATCATAGGGAGGAAAGAATGTCCCCCAAGATATCATCTGTAATGGTGGCAAACACGTGGTAAAGAGAGCAATCTGATTGGTTGCTTTATCATGTGACTCCTTTACACGCGATATGCAACAGTGATAGGCCCTCTTACTCGCCTCTGAGGCATGCACTGGATAGATAAATTGTGCATGTATCATTCTTATTGAATAACTTTTTTTTTTCAGCAGATGCTGAAGCTGCTTTTTCTGACATTGAATACGGCCCTAAGAATATTGCAAGGGAAAATATTGAAGTTGACATACCGGGCAGTGGCTGACATACCACCCCTTGTTTTGGGAAATAGTTTGTGGGCTATGGCCAAGTGCGCTTATATATTTGTTGGTCTCCTTTACAAGCCGGGAAACGGCGTAACTATAAAGCATCCAGGTTAGTGGAGCTAATAAACCCAAGACATTTTGTTTTCTACTTCTCATAAATGTAATATTTTGATATAAGATTATCATAAACAATTATATATGAATAGAATTCATAAAGTTGGGGGGAATCCAGCTATTGAATCCCGTCCCCCAGAGAACGCCTGTTTTTATTTTCTTCTTTCCATAGTGGGCTTTCTTTAAAGAAAAGAAGATTGATTCCCCGGCAGGCGCGTTACTGAGGCGAGCCTCATCCAAGTGGTTTGCATGTATGCATTTTTACTACTCTCGTTTAATATGTATGCAAATGCAGCAGCTCCTGTCCTAGCTCAATGTGGCTCTGCACAGTCAGGAGCAGATTTCCATTAAGCCCCACGTCTTCTGCTCCATAGTACATTCGACTTGACTTGCCTTTAAACTCTGATAGATGGGGGTGCGAGGAAAAAAGAGAAGACTGATTTGTGTAATTTATTCGGTGTAAGGATTGATATTGGGTTTAGAAAAGAAAGAAGAAAAAAAAAAAAGAAACCCGGTGCTGGAATTTAAATATATGCAAAATTGTTTATAGAAAAATATGAGAGCAGCAAAATTCATATGTTCTGTTCTTATTGAATTGAGTCAAAGAACACTAAGTAGATGCTAGGAAAATGCGAATAAAATACATCAGTCTTCAATTACCTGAATTAGGTGTTAATGAAACCTTATACTAAAACGAAGGTCTATAAAAGCTGAACATGCGAACACCGTGGTAAAATATATTTAATTCTCATTTGTATTTTATTTTTACTGGGGTTTGCTGTATATTTTTTTCATTCGCTGATTTGCATCAGAATACAACATACGTTGAAGATAAAGGAGTTTGTAAATTAAAGCAAGCTATGTTGATATACTGTAAAGAGATTATATTTTTTCCCCCTTGCATCTTGTAGCATATCAGCATATTAGGGTACGTTGCTTGAAATTTGCTCCATGTTCGTCAGATTGTGATATGGAGAGAAGCATAGGGTGAATTAGCTAGGAGATGCATGAAACACGTATAGTAAGAAGCGCTATGTTTCTTTCATTCTAAGCAGCTGCAGGGATGGCCAACTCCAGTCCTCAAGGGCCACCAACAGGTCAGGTTTTCAGTATATCTCTGCTTCAGCACAGATGGTGCAGGCATAATGACTGTGGCACTGATTGAGTCACCTGTGCTGAAGCAGGGATATCCTTAATACCTGTGTTGATACATTGATCTCAATGTATTCAGACTGAAATTGATCTCTTTGAAGTAGTCAATAAATATGTAGTTTAATGGGATGGTGAAATAACGAAGCCCAGTATCACTCATCTAAGGATTATGTTACATTTGTTCCTGTTTTTTACGGGATTAAAAAGATCACCAGATCTATCAATGGAAATATTTCATTTTTTTCCAATTAAAGTTGGAGTAAAGGTTTCATAAATTACCTCACACAACCATAAGAAGTAATTGTACAGTATGCTTAAAATATAGGGAACACTTATGGGGCATTTACTAAAGTCTTATAATGTTTCTTTGGCAAATCTGGCACTCTTACCCTTGTGTACACCCGATGAATGAATACCAGAACTTTCAGCTGTCAATTCCAGTTTCTGGGCTATTCACAAAACTGGCATCTTTACTACATGGAAACTTCAGTTACAATAGATGCCCCTTAGTGTAGTTTTGATTTACTTAAAGAAAAACTTAATGGTGTAAAAATGAAAAGATTTCAAGGTGAAGTGTTTAGAGCAGTCTTTTTCAACAGGGGTTCCAAATACAGAAGAATTTACACTGCATCTGATCTCAGACACACTATTAGAGAGGGTTGGGGTTACTTACTGTACAATGCATCTGATCTCAGACGTGCTATTAGAGAGGGTTGGGTTTCCTTACAATGCATCTGATCTCAGACGCACTATTAGAGAGGGTTGGGGTCCCTTGCAATGCATCTGATCTCAGACGCGCTATTAGACAGGGTTGGTGTTCCTTACACTGCATCTGATCTCAGACGCGCTATTAGAGAGGGGTGTGGTTCCTTACAATGCATCTGATCTCAGACGCACTATTAGAGAGGGTTGGGGTTCCTTACACTGCATCTGATCTCAGACGCACTATTAGAGAGGGTTGGGGTTCCTTACAATGCATCTGATCTCAGACGCGCTATTAGAGAGGGTTGGGCTTCCTTACACTGCATCTGATCTCAGACGCACTATTAGAGAGGGTTGGGGTTTCTTACAATGCATCTGATCTCAGACGCACTATTAGAGAGGGTTGGGGTTCCTTACAATGCATCTGATCTCAGACACGATATTAGAGAGGGTTTGACAATGCAATATGACAATATAATTAAAGGGTTCCTTCAAAAAAGTTGAAATCCACTGGTGTAGAGATTCAAACTCTTAACATCATGTTGTTAGGTAGCTGTAAGTTTATCAAAAGACAGAGAACGTCAATGCGACATCCAACATAAATCATATAGTTACGGTCACTTAGTTAAATTCTTTGGTCAAAGCATTTGTAAGCTTGCAGCCCCCGTCAGGGTGTGCCCTCTTTCTGCATGTCCTCTTTCTGCATGTCCTACCACCATCTCTGCAAACGTTCTCTTTACTGGGAAAAGGAGTGTTACTGGGTATGTGACAATGTATAAACAAAAGACAGAGAACCCTAATGCCATCCAGCATGACAAAACGTAGCACTCCTTTTGACATAGATATATATGGCGAGATGGGTCTGAGTTCCAGCTTACAGGGGTTGTGTGTGTAGATTTTAATTGGTAAACAATTGTTTAGATATCTGTGACCCCCTCCTCCCCGTTTCCAAGCTTCCCCTGCCCACCTTTAAGTAGCACGACCTGAGGGACAGCTGTGAATGCACGTACCATATGTATGTACGTCTTTATTTATATAGCGCCATTAATGTACACAGAGCGGTAATGAGAACATTTGCAGAGATTACAAATGCTTTAGCCAAATAATTTAAGTGACCCTCACTTATGAGAAAAGAACAGATAAATATTTAACTATAGGATTTGACAGTTTGCATGTCGCATTGGGGTTCTCTGTCTCTTGTTTTTGCATTATCACATACCCAGTAGTAATCCTTTTGACATGAATATATATGGTGAGATGGGTCTAGGTTCCAGCTTGTGTGTGTAGCTGTACGTTTAGCATTAAAAAATATGTCACACCTGTCTGATCAAGAACAAACCTTGAGATGTCTGCTAGAGAAGAATGTTTTCTGCACAGTTTGAAGGTCCAAGGGGCATCGTGTTGGAGCTAGACAATAATTAATGAAGTGTAGCGATCGAACGATGATGGTACTAAATATCACTAATTAACTATTTACAAATACACAGTATCCCTTTATAATAATTTTTTTTACAAGCTATTTATTTTAATGAAGGTTTTTTTTTTTTTTTTAATTAATGCGTTCTTTCTATTTTTACTTAATCTAACCGTGACCTCGCTATTGGTATTTTTCCCCTCTTTCATCTTACTACATTTGCTACTTCAAGAATACTTATGCAAACACAGTAAATCAAAAGTAAGCTGAGAGGTAGTACCTTGCATTACATTATTGAGAGTATTGAACTATTGATTTGTATGAAACCCTAACAAAGCCAAGTCTCTTGGGTCATTTTCATCCAGCAGTCCTCCTTGCAGTTGTATCAGCAGTGATGTTGGAATATTTCCTTGTAGTTGCAATCTGGTATGCTGTGTGGCTATGGTACAGTATGTTGCTATAAAACAAAAGGAAACTGCCCCACTCACACCCCCACTTATGATTACCATTGACTACATTTTGCTGATCATTTGGCAACCCATGGTAGTGACTGCAGTTGGTATATTTTGGACCCTATTTTAAACAGTTGATATTTTGTTTCTTAGAACACTTTTCCAGCACCTATTGATAATTAATGAATTAATTTATAACATGTTTTACCAGGAAGTAATACATTGAGTTACCTCTCGTTTTCAAGTATGTCCTTGGCACAGTTATGATGACAAACACATGGTTACATTCAGTGAACAGGGCTATAGGTCATAGTTACAAAATAGATGAGGTTGAAAAAAGACATGCGTCCATCAAGTACAACCTATGCTAAATTTAAACGACAGATACTTCATCCTATATCCGTACTTACAGTGTATTGATCCAGAGGAAGGCAAACGAAAACCCCCAGTGTCATATCATCCAATGATATCTCATAAGGGGAAAAATAAATTCCTTCCGGACTCCAAGAATTGGCAATCAGATTACTCCCTGGATCAACATCCTTCCCATGTTTACTTATTTGGTATATCCCTGTATACCTTTTCTTTCTAAAAAGATGTCCAACTTTTTTTTTAACAAAGCTGTTGTATCTGCCATCACAGACTCCATGGGTAATGAATTCCACACTGTAACTGCCCTTACTGTAAAGATCCCTTTCCTTTGTTGCTGGTGAAATCTCCTTTCCTCCAACTTTAAGGGGTGACCCTGTGTCCTTTGTACTGTCCTTGGGATGAATAGTTCTTTAGAAAACTCCTTGTACTGTCCCCGAATATATTTGTATATAGTTATCATATCCCCCTCTTTTCTAATGTAAATAAATCTAATTTAGCTTGCATGAACAGTTTAACATAGTTTATTTGTTAGGCTTATGAAACAGTTACAGACCAGATTAAAATGTGAGACAGCTTTAGTTTTGAAAGAATTTAGACTGGTGACGGCTGTGAGAGTCTCAGGCAGATTGTTCTAGGTGTGAGGTGCATGGTAAGAGACGCAGGTGCGGCCGGATACTTTGTTGAAGCGAGGTTCAGCCGGCTTCAGGACGTGTGACCATGGCAATGCGGCGTCAAATGACGCAGCAGCGGCATGTGACATCACGGTTGCCTTGATAACGCCGCGGGTCACGTGACGTCACACGACCCATGACGCCGCGTGAGGTAAGGAGGGGGCAGGAATTGAGGGATCAAGGCAGGGGGGCGCAGCAAAATAAGTTTGTGCGCCCCTGTGATAAATAATAGCTGTCAATATAAATAGGATAGGTTATTACGTTGCTGTGCCGTATGGTGACTGTATGAACAGATTTTTTTAGACACAGAAAAATATACTTTGTCTTGAAATCAGTTTTGAAAAAGTTGGAGATGTTTCTAACCAGTTTAGTTTGCTGTCAGCCGTCTAAGGAGGAGAATAATATGAAAGCAACTAAATGGTCAAATTAAAAGTTCATATGTCTTCTAGCTCCTTCCTCTAAACCAGGGGTGGCCAACTCCAGTTCTCAAGAGCTACTGTACCAACATGTCAGGTTTTCATGATATCCCTGCTTCAGCACAGGTGGCTCAAGATATCCTGAAAACCTGACATGGTGGTAGCTCTTGATGGCTGCATTTGCTCCCCCCCCCCCCCCGTCTAAACATTAGGCTGAGATTACAAGCTCTCAAAGTCTAAGGCTGCGGCCACGCTAGCGCTGAGCATGCTGACCGCGCGGTGCTTGCCGAGGTTAGTTTCAGCAAGTGAAATTGTCTTGTCCCCGCTCACAGGGTGAGCTCGTGCGCAGGCACGGACGCTCACCCGCGCTTGCGTAAACAAAAAAGAGACTTTCAACCGCGCTCAACTTACCCGCAATCCCCCCCCCCCCGCGTGCACTTGCGAAATAGACAAGAAACCCGGCGCTCATGCTTGGAGAGCTGGTGATGTCACCGCTCTCACGCATGAGCGCGGTCAGCGCTAGCGTGGCCGCAACCTATGACTTTCCTATTGTACAGGTTCTATATGTGTGCGAAGCACTTACCTTTTTATTAATTAATAATGTCAATTATTTATGTCACGTTATATCTCATATCTTGAAGCAAAATATTAGATTAGAACACTATTACTACCCACTAACACCACGCCGGAGAGATTCGAGAAAGCACCTTGTATAAACTAGCAAAAGCGTCAGAAATATGCGCAGTAATGTTACGCGTTGTTCCAAACTCAACAAGGGTCTCCTTTTCCCTTATGTTGTCATTTGCTTATTGCACTTATCCCCGTTGTCATTTATTTACCTTGTATTGTAATTGTGTCAAACACTGCACACACTGTTGGTGCTATATAGATAAAATGATACATACATGTAAGCTTCACACAGTCATGGTGAACTCTACAGTCTCGGGAGAATGTGTCGCTTCTAGGAAGCTTTCCTAAGGTGTGACTGGCCGTTTGTAAACCATCTCTGCTGCAGCTTTTGACTTTATTTCCCCCCTTCTCTGGAGTGCATTGATCGTGAGATTCTTGCTGTCCTCCAAACTGTCTCTGCACACAGGATTCTCTGACACGAGAGAGAAGAAGAAGAAGAAAAAAAAAGACACCGAGATAAGTGGAGAAAAAAATAAATAAAATGCAGATCATTTATTACCAAACAAGAAAGGTCTAAAAGCTGCTAATTATAAATATTCTCATAAGGTATCAATTCTTTTTTTTTTTTTACTTTGCAAAAAAAAAAACCCCCCGTCATTGGTGCGGCAGCGGTGGCGGCATCGCGATTTCACTTGTTATTTTGATGATGATAATCCTCCTCTCCCTCTTCCCTCTCACATCTGAGCCTGCCAATGATTCCCGGAAAAAAAAAAAAAAAAAAAAAATCTATGAAGCCTGTGAAGGGTAAAGGTCATCCCTGTGGTAACGGCGCTGTGATTGGCCAAGGCGCTGCAGGGGCTTTCTTCTTGTGATTAATGAGCTGTCCTTGTGAGCAGAGAGAGGCTGCAGAGTTTTTACAGCTTGAAGATCCAGTATTTCTACAATGCTGCTGAACTTTCTTTTTTTTTTCCTTCTATCTTCCCCCACCTTTTTTTTTTTTTTTCTTCCGAAACTAGTCATTCCTTTTCCTTTTAAACAAAATGTTTAAGAGTAATTCAGTGTGATATTTAAAATGAACCGTACTATGGATATAAAGAAAAGCTATACAGTATATTATTAGTATTTAACTACCAATTCCAGTTCTGTACAGATTGCAAAAGAAGGCTTACTCTGCAAACTTTGTATTTTATTCTATTTAGATTGTAAGCTCCTTGGGGGGGGCAGTGACCTCATTCCTATTGTCTGTGTGTTTTAGCATATATGTACTCTTATGTCATACAACGTTATTGCCCTCCCTCGCACATTGTACAGCGCTGCGGAATATATAGGCGCCGTGCAAATAAAAGATAATAATATTACCACGTCTGCCATTTCTTTCCATTTCACATAAACATCTGCAATATTATTTTGCGGTAACAAGTTAGAAGGAAGCACAAGCTCTCTGCAGATGTGCACTCATTAGGGTTCCAGTAAAGCTGCTATTTATACGCAGCGTTCTGTGTAAGCCTCAGTTGCTTCAGCCCTTCGCATGCTTTTTGCTTCCTCGTCAGCTTCTTTTGAAGCCTACAGCTTTAATCCACAAACTGTTCACGAGGCTGCTAAAATCTGCTTCTAAACACACTGCGCTCGACAAAAAAAAAAAAAGAAAAAGAAAGCAGAACTGCTTCTGTTTCTTTTCAACTTTTCTCTTCATGTTGGAAGGTCTGTTTAAAGATGGGATGAACATGTCATATTTTTCAGCTGAAAAATCTTATTCCACCCTCCTTCATGGTAAGGCTTATCTGGAGCAAGTTCTAACTACCTCCCCAGCATTCCACATACATACATATTGTGTCAATAGGCAGGCACAATGACAATAAAGAGCACACTACTGATACACAACTGGCACTCTAATGCCCAGCTGTAAGATTTCACATTTGCATTTTAACTTTAAGCCACCGCCGCACTAGAACAGGGGTGGGCAACTCCAGTCCTCAAGGGCCACCAACAGTTCCAGGATATATTTTCAGGAGCCATCTGCGCTGAAGCAGGGATATTCTGAAAACCTGAACTGTTGGTAGCTTTTGAGGACTGGAATTTGCCACCCCCCCCCTGCACTAGAATAACTATGTTTATCTTTCGTACAGAATGTGAATCAGGGGGTGCTCTGGAAAAAAATCGTGCTATTACTAGCATCGGGGACCCCCACCCATGTTCCCGAGATATCCTTACCCGTGAAGTTACCGGTGTTGGCCGCAGGGATTTAAATGGCCGTTCAATAGGAAGCAGCAGGGGCTTCCTATTGACTTGTAGGAACCATGCGTTTTAAACAGCCGCTAGTGACTTTGCCGTTAAGAACCTCAGGAACCAAGGTGGTTCCCAACGCTAGGCCAGCTTGAACCAAACCCAGAAGATCACTGGAAGCCAGTGCTGATCGCGTAAGATGGGAGTGATATGCTCAAAGCGAGAAAACACGTCTTCGCTTCCGAGCGGCAGCGTTCTGCACAAGCTGGAGCCTCGGCAGCAAGCACTCCGGTAATCTTGGATACAAGGCATTCCCGTAGTCCAACCGCGTAGATATAGAGGCATGGACAAGTGACTCAAGGTCCATAGATGACAGGAGTGGACACAGTGGATCAGATTCATTGTAAGGAACACCAACCCTCTCTAATAGCACACCCAGGGGGCGTCAGATATTTCTTGGGGGGGTGCAGGCCGTTGCAGAGGACTCGTGCTCTTCCCCGAGGCATTTTAATTAAATGCCGGGGGATCCCGTAAGGCCTCTGCATCGCTATACTTACCTTGATTCAGACGCTCTGTGACGCGTCGCCATGGGAACATGGGGTCAAATGACGCAGCGGGGTCATGTGCCGTGACGTCACACACGTCAAATGACGCCGCGGGTCATGTGACGTGACCCCGAGGGTCATTTGACGCAGCTCTAAGGTAGGAAGGGAGGGGGGCGCCAAGCACAGAGGCAGGGAAGACAGAGGGGCGCAGCTGGAAAAGTTCGCGCTCCACTGCCTTTAGGCATGCCCGTGGAATCCAAGGTCTCTCAGGGACCCCTGTTGAAAATCAGTCCCACTGTTGTAAGGCAGGGGAGCGCCAGTTTTTTCCCTTGCGCCCCCCCCCCCCCTGCTCCCCCTGCCGGCTGTCCTCTGCGTGCCCCCCTTCCTTCCTCCTCCTTACCTTGGTTCCTGGCTTCTGGGCGTCATGAGGTCATGTTGCCATAGCAACGCGACGTCACATGACCCCACAGCGTCATTTGATGCTGCGTGGTCATGGCGACGCGTCTCCAGTTGCCGGCTGAACCACGGTAAGTAAGTTTTACAGAGGCCTTCGCTGCTTCCCCGGCACTTTAAGTGCCTTCGGGAAGCGTGCGTGGCCTCTGTAAACCCCGCGCCTCCCACAGTTAATCTCGGGGGAGGGGGCGCCCACCAGTTTGCGCACCGCTGAAATATGGTTTTATGTTCTCCATGATGCAAAACCCACTTTATTTGGGATGAGGTGTATTTTGGTTGGGGCTGGGGGCAGTGGAGATCTGGAATCATTACTTGTAGGTTTCATTCATCATTTACCTGTTGTGAAATCTTGGCGTAATCATCTTATCTGAGTGTTAGGTTACATAACAATAATGGTATTTTGATATTATGGACACATCACTTTTTTTTTTTACGGCACAACTCTTAAGGTCTAAATCTACACCACATGAAATGTAACTGATTTAATATAAACAAGAGGATTATTCTTTAATAAACACCCATATTGTAAACTATGATTTGTATCTGTTGCGTTACGTGTAACCCAAGAACCAAGTCATACTTAAAAAAATGAAATATATAAATGCATGTTTCCACATAAACATTTTGTAAATAAGTCCTAAACAGACACTTGAATGCCATAGTCTAGTACAGGGGAGATTTTTCTGGGGAAGGAGGGGGCGCGGGCGAGGCGATTGCAGACGCCATGCGCTCTTCCCCAAGGCATTTAAAGTAACGCCGGCAAAAAAGGTAAGGGTGGCGCGAGCACTTGGGGAGCAGGCAGGGGGGGCGCAGCTCCAAAAATTTGCGCACAACTGGTCTAGTACATATCTGCAATTAAAGATATCCCGTTCATGTTTACATTTTGCGGTGTCTTAATGATTTTTGTCACCGTGACAACCCATTATCTGCCTGTGCTTGGCCTCTTATCCCTCCTCTTAGTGTTTCTGAACCCTCTCCTTGGGACACTCAGAATTGAGGAGTGATCAATGCACGTCCAAGCTAGGGTTGCCAGGTGGCTTCTCCAAAAATACTGGACACAATGGTGAAAGGAGCATGTCGCACGCACACTCTCGCTCCATGCTGTTTCCTCCTTTCCTTGGCCCCACCTCCAGGCTCCTGCCACCTCCTGGTTGGCTGCATTACCCAGCAGCGGCCAATGAGGATGGAGGAAGCTGCCCAGCCCCCTAGCAACAGACCTGCTCTGGGAAATCCCGCGGCACCCCAATCCGGTCAGGGCACTAAGTCCAGAGAGGTAATACCGGTCACATACATGTCCCGTATTACCTCTCATTTTTTACTGGAGAGGCGGTCCAAATATAGGATAGTCCGGTTCAATACTGGACACCTGGCAACCCAATCCAAGCACACGTTTGCACTTAGCTTTTATGTGAATGTGTGATTATCTGTTATCCCAAAAACATGGTCTGGTTGAGGTGTCCCGAGGAGGGGGTTGAGCAACACTGCCTTATTAGTTCAATATTTAAAATGATGAAATGGTAGGATGAAATAGAAATGGAAGCGCCACTTTTTTTCTCTGCGATAGGTTCGTCCAAATAAAGTGGGAAAATGATTGACCCTTCTACAATGCTCTCAGGTTAATTACAAAAAGGATTACTGTAGCCTGGACATTTTTCAACCAGAATTAAAAAAAAAAAAAAAGCTTAGTTCACATGAAACTTATAAATATAAAAAAAACAAGACCAGTTAATCTAAGACAAGAACAAAGAAGCATTTAATAACATTAATGGTGAAACAAACATTTTAAACTAGACAATGTGTTAATTCTCCTTGTGCTGGCTGACCTGTAAATTTAGATATTTTATAGGAAATTAAGTTTATTATTAAAACATTTTTGTTTAATAGAATGGGCAGGATTCTTCACATGCAGTTGTGTGCACTTTCAGACGTTGTATTCAACTATTTTTGATCATTAGTTGCAACATATTTGCTTTTCAATGCTTTGGTAAAAGACCCCCTAGCATCAATTGGCAAAGTATATTACAACTATCTCACCAAAAGGTCTATGTGGTTTAATGAAAAGAAACATGTTTTATGTATTTCTTAGTCTCAAATAAACCTTGAATTAATTTCAGTCATCTCTAAATACCGTGTGGAACATTGGTAACGCAATGTTCATCCCAGCACAAGACACATTTTTGTACAATTTGTTTTGGTGTTGGGATTTGTTTACCTAATTTATGAGGTAAGATGTTCTTGGCCATGGGGGAGAGAGCATGGTTCCAGCTGCAGGAAAGGCCACAAGATGTGAAAGCTGGAATACACCCTTAGTTCAATGTGCACGTCCATGTCCCAATAATGTTTGTGTCACTTCTCCAAAGGAATAAAATATGGTAAGAGTCTGTGCAACATGGAGCTGATCTCTGAGGGCGATATTCTGCACTTTGGGATGCAAGGGAACACAGAACAGTCAGAACAAAGAAACAAATCACAAGCAACAGTGAAACAAATCAATATGATCAGTTTATGGCTCCTGTATCCTTTATATGGAATCACTAGTTCAGCTTTCCTGATAGTTGTTAGAGACCTAGCCCCCCGCCCCCCCACAAATAATTATAGAGCAGTCCAATAATTATTTGTAGTTTTTTGTCTGTGGTCTATGTTTGAAGGGTGTTGAGTAATGTGGGTCACAGATTTATAAGCACACAACATTTCTCTACTCTGCAACTTTTGTTCACATTTGTCTTCTTTTTTTGTTGTTGTTGTTGCTAATTCGGAACACAAACTGCTTTAAGTTGCTCATATATTGTTTTGAGTCTCTATGTGGCGTCCTAGTAGTTTAATAAGGTTTTGTGGATAGTATGATGAATGGGATTATATGCTTTGCATCCTTTTAGGTTGTCCTAATAAAAAGATATTTACAACTGCAAAAAGTTCAGAGTTGCTTTTACCAGGTGTTTTTTCCCAGAAGAAATAAAACTCGTACAGCTTTTGAACCAGATTTTAAAGAGGGGCTAGGTTTTACCATTACCATCACACTGGACAAAAAAAAACAACCATGGATATCATAATGATCATTGTGTGAAAATCTGGCTGCACAATTGGTGTTCCTCCAGGGTAGGATTACCAGCTCTGTTAATGAGCCTCGGTTGAGTAGGATGTCTGCATCCTCTTCAGATGCTTTCTCACTCTGCTCCCTTTTGAAAACTCTCTTGCTCTCTTCTGTGAAAAATTGATTTTTCCATCCGTCAGAGGAACACATCAAGAAAATGAAAGAGCCTCTTCAGTATTGATTGTACAACTCTGCAGACTAGGGTCAGCACGGGTGTGAATTCAGAGCCAACTCCATGCTCCTTTCTGCTTTGAATAGATTCCCGATTTGAAAACATAGGAGTTGCATGGATGTAGGAGATATTTCCGCATTTTGCATCCTCCCTACATGTTTGTATGTATGTATGTATGTATGTACAGTATGTACATCTTTATTTATATAGCGCCATTGATGTACATAGCGCTTCACAGCAGTAATACACGTGACACTCATATACATAACAAATGTAGCCCTGGTTCCTAGCTAACACAGACCACTACCATATGCTGTATAACCTGTAGGCTCACAGGGCCTGAGCCTCTGCCACGGAGAGCCTGGGGTACGCACAATACTTATAACTTGGTGCAGCGCCTCCACCTGCGACAGCTTCCGCCCGAGGGGAAGTGGGTCTTCGCAGAAACTTATGTACATTAATACACACACACAGCAGTATACCTTAACCAATATACTTTACTTTTAGCAACCATACGCTTTATCAACAGGTGTCCCTCCCTAGAGGAGACACTACTCTCAGCGTCCTGTCGAACGCTCCCTCTCCCTTCACCGGGTGATCCCACCCCGTGTCCAGTTCCCTTTTGGAATAAGTCCCCCCACCCTCAAGTGAGTCAGTGAATGTATATGTATGTGACTGCGCAGCCACCGTGTCCTGAGTGAATGATGGTACCGTTGGTACACTTGAAGTTTACCTGCCGGGCACTCCAGTACCCGGTTCTGCAACTATCTTCACAAAGGATCAGTGTGGGCGTAGATGACGTCACCCGTAGGTGTCCGGGGCGATCCCACTTAGACACGCTGCGACTTGGTAGCGATGTCTGATCCCAGACCTCCCGCAGACTTAGAACTGTCCTGGTAGCGATCGTGTAATCAGTAAGGGAATCCGGAACCTGTCTATGGCCAGTCCCTAGCTCAGCTTCACACTACGGGGGCTCAGGGCCTAACTGGGCCTGGGGCATGCGGCCTAGGTAGGGGCGGACGGCCTCCTTACACCGGAGCTCCTTTTCCTTCCTCCTACAGCTCGCTCTGACAAAACGTGCGCCCCATCACTTCCTTTTCCTCCCGACCTCGTACCTGATTGGCCCTCGCGCGTCACGGGGTACCGCGGGGGCTGCTGGGACCCGTAGTTCCCTAACTCCCCTCCTATCCGAGCTCTCCTCCTTCGCGGGCTTTACTCCCGTTGTCTGCGCTTGTGCAACCTTCTGCCAGGCCAGTTCTGCGCCGGCGCCAACCTAAACATGGCGGCTCCCTCTTGCGCGGAACCTCCGTTATCGGAGCGTTCCCTAGGTGCAGCATCTCCCACCCCACATCAACAAATGGTGGAAAAAGGGGTCCCGGCTACACAAATAATACAAATAACACATAATGGGAAGAAGCGCTTTTAGACATAAAAGTGACACTTAGGAAAAGAAGTCCCTGCCCCAAAGAGCTTACAATCTAATTGGTAGCTAGGAAGAACATACAGAGACCATAAGAAGGTGTTCTGGTAAGTGTGTCTGCAAGGGGTCAAGGTTGATGTATGAGGTGTAAAGTATCAGCCATGGAGTTACTCACATCCATTCTTAGTAATAAAGAGGTCCACCAGAATTCTTCATGTAAAACACAATCCTGTTACACCACTGTAAATGTGTGAATTTGCCCAAATAAATGACCTGTTTAATGTTCATTCAGCATTATTTTTGACTCTCAACATTAGTGAACATGTTGTTAGATATGCAGCAAGAAAACAAAGCGCAAGACCCCCAGAGCATGTGTAATGGACACACAAAAATACAAAAAACACAACCAGTGTTAAAAAGTGAAAAAATGTGAAGTGAATAAATATATATATATAGGGGAAGACCAGGAGAACATGTGCGTGGGGTACACTCATGTTAGGGGAGCAAAGTAGATCAATGCAGAGTAAACCCCAGGTGATAGCACTCCTTGATCCAATGGCTTGGTGCAAGCAAGAAATATATGGAAAAAAGAAGGCAAAAATAGTGCAATACAATTGAATACATTTATTTAAAAAATATATATATATATATTTTACAAATACATTTGCGCTTGTCACAATTTGCACTCGTGTTTTTAGATATGTAGAATATTGCCATCCAATTAAGCAGGTTCCATGCTCTTAGCTCTGTCTCATTCCTGCTGGACCCATGCAGGGTTCAGGTCTGGCAGAATATTAGAGCGAAAGGAAGAGCGTCATCTTCACTCCATTTCCAGCATTGTGCTTGCTCTGTTATTCTGTGTGCCTGCCCTTTCCCTCAGTCTGAACTATGTAGGGATGGTGTGGGGAGAGGTGCGCTCACAGAGCAGCCGACACATCTGGATAACTGGGAGGGCAACATTTGACATAATGGTTCTAATACAATATATATTTTTTTAAATTGAAGCCGTATTTGATGTGATAATGGGCATGATGAGGACCACCTGTAGTCATTACTGTATGTTGCTTGGCACTCACATAAGGGGACTTTTAGACGTGCAATACAACTCAACTGTTCTGATTTTTTAGTTTTTTTTCTGCGAACTAGACATGCTAACATATTCCCTAATGTTCTACTAACACAGTTTAGTTTTTGCAGAAATATTGAGGTAAATAATGCATTAAAGCAGCAATACGAGTTAACGTAAAAAAATTATATATATACATATGGACGTATTATAATATATATATATATATATATACATATGGACGTACGTCTTTTTTCAACCTCATCTACTATGTAACTATGTAACATGCAAATGAATATACAGTAATATTTACAGTTAACATATACTAGGTATTTATTTTTTTATTACAGGTTTGAAGAAGGGGATCTCCGGAGCTGAATCCTGTTAATTTCAGCTCCTGGGGACCCCCTGCTCGCAGAGATACTTACCTCTGTAGGGAGGCGGTGGGGGGGGGGGGGGGCGGTATGTAAGTTTGCGAGTTTAAAGGTCCAGGTCACGCTGGCCAATAGGAAGCCGCACTGGATGATGTCACGGCTTCCTATTGGCCTGCAGGACGCGGGACATTTAAAGCCACCATTAGATTAAGGAGGACAGTTTCTCTGCTTGCAGGGATACCGGCACCTCTATGGAGGTAAGTATCTCTGCAAGTGTCCTGTAGCTGAAATTAACAGAGTTCAGCTGCAGAGACCCCCAGCTTTAAACCTGTAATTAAAAATAAATATATATATATTTTTTTTTTTAAGTTAACCCTTATTGCTGCCTAAGGCTGCGCTTATAGTGATGGCGACAGCGACGTTGCATCAAAACAAATGTATTGATGCTATCGCGTGCGCTTATAGTAGGCGCGGGGCGACGGCTTGGTCGTGATCACTGGAAGTCACTTCAATTTGATTTTTCCAGCAACCGCAGCGTGACGTCAGCGTCGCCGTCACTATAAGCGCAGCCTAAAGCACTAGCATTGCCACGCACATGCTGGTGTGATTTCATTCAAGTTAATTTCAAGTGATATGGATTTCAGACGAGTGGCGTGGAGTTTGTAGAATGTAATAGTGATTAGGTACTCCAATTGTAAGCTTTCAAGTAATGCAAGACTTCTGGCGGGGGGGGGGGGGGGGGTCAGTGGAATTAACACAGCCCGTGATAGGAGAGCGCAGATTAAAATATAGAGAAAACCAGTTTGGGAGAAATTTCAGGGTCATCATTTTGGAAATTAAAACATCCGTCTATGTTCCTGGAAAGTGCTTGCAAAGTGCTTTCCGATGATGATCACATGACCTGGGGTTCAAAAATGTTGCAGGTGACAGACAGTGGGGGATATTGTAGTAGTGGCGAGTAGTGCCTACCCGTGTGGAAAGTGACCTTTTCGTTCGTATGTGCAGGTTCCCATATTCTGAAAGCCCTTCTTGCATGCCCAAACCGTGCCAGATAGGGGTTTTTTTTTTTTTTTAGAAGCGATTTTATTGCGGCTCTGAAAATCTGAGCGGTGTGACAAGAACGGCTCAAACGTGCAATGTTTGCAAACTCGCTGGAATTCTAGTAGCTCCGTTAAGTCAAAAAGGCAAAACCGCGTCAAATAACTCGAAGATTTTGTCTCGTCAACTCAAGGTTGGCGGGATTGCCTCAATAAATGTGGAATTGCATCATTACAAGCCACACAACCTATTTCAGCTCTGCTGAGCATGCACTTACTTAATTAATATGCCTAATTAACTATTCTATTTTAATTTCTGCCCTACACCACTGGCTAACTGATGATGTACTTTGGTGAATTTTTCTTTTGCCTTTTTGAGTAATAATGCCATTTTAGTAGTCTTTAATACTTCTGCAGCTAAAAATGCTTTCAAAACACATTTGTATTGTATTGTATGTCTTTAACTTCATTATATGTCTAAATATTGAGCATACATGTATATATAGTTATTATATATTGCAGGTAGCAAATTAGCTATGACGAAGCTACAAAGCATATCGTTGGACACCATGAACAATTTGCACACTGTGTTTAAGCATAAGCAAAACAAATATTGCTGTATAAGCTAATATTGTAAGTTATTATTTAATGTTATTGGTGATAGAAGCAATTTCTTTAAATGAAATGTAATATTTTGGGGCCGTGGGAATGGAAATAAGTAATTACTTAAATTACCTACGTATTTCAGTTTGATTGGCATGTTGATTTTTTTTTTTTTTTTTTTTTTTTTTTTTTTTTTTTTTACAGAATTTAGGACTCAATATGAATGTTATTTTAGGAACATTATTGTTGCGTCAAGATATGAAGCCATTGATGTTGTGGAACATAGGAATAAAAAATGATTTAGAGAAATGTAATAAACTCCAATTCTTTTAAGCAGTATTTGTTGAAAGCGTGTGATTTCCAATATTGAAATGTATCATTGGTTTCTACCTATTTTTGGTGCTGTTGGTTGCGCTGCTGATAATTCTGCTTCGAAACAAAATGAAAACCGCGCCGATTGGCTGTTTAAACACACGGAACGCCAATTTTAATAGACGTGATGTAATAGATACGATCTCTGTTACACAATACGGCTTGTTGTCAAAACAAATTCCGCGGCTTATGGCGGTTTCACAAGGAAAGATTTGCAGCTACTGGAATATCCCAGAGTGTGACAGACTGACGGACATGTGTGCATTTTATATATAGGTGACTGCCAATTATTTTTCTCCATTGAATAACTGCTTTTATAACTATGGGGTACAGCTCTGAAACTGTCACAGCATTCCCCTTTCAGTAAAGCGGGTAACCCTAACAAAAACAGTATGTCTTTCATATTCCACAATATTTAATGTTGTATTTTTAGTAGCTAGACTATTAAACATATCTTAATTCTGAAAAAAATAAATAATGGGAAGCGCTTTCTCTTTATTTCAACACCCGTTGCAAATGAAAGCGCTCCTTCTGATCTGTAATGATTTCTTCTTGTCTTCTTTTACTAATAAATGAGATGCATTTACTTGATGGCAAAAATGGCAGCAAATGCATGTACTTTTTTTTATTTAAAAAAACTTGAGAGTCACAAAGTGTTAGACCAATAACTGCATGCTGGCGTACTGTGTAGTCGAATTTATTTTCCTGGCCCCTTTTTTGTTAACATGTCTGGGAAGCAGGGGGTCCCTGGAACGCTTTCATAAAACGCCAAGAGGGCGCAAAACGCGTAAGATTGTTTTTTTTGTTTTTTTTAATCCCGCTGTCTTTTGCTATGTGCCAATAAACCGTTATTCATCTGCCAGTCATTCAGCCCCGATGCCTTTTTATTGCGCTGTGCACCACGGCCTTTTTTACTTGCTGGTCCCTGGAATTGAACCATGTAATTTCAGCTCCGGGGACCCCCAGTTCCCAAGATACTGGGGGTGGGGGGGTGGGGGGGAAAGTGAAGCCGGCTGCTCCCCTCCAGGGGACGTTAAATGGAGGTTTAAATCTCCCGCGTCACACAGGCCAATAGGAAGCCGCAACTTCATCCGTCACGACTTCCAATTGGCCTGCCTGACGCGGGGGATTTAAACCTCCATGAAGTGCCGGCAGCACCTCCACAGGTAGGTATTTTGGAAAGCGGGGGGTGCCCAGCGTTGTACTTAACATGGTTCCGCTCCGGAGACGACCTGCTTCCGATACATGCTAAAAAAAGGGGGTGGGCATTTAACTTGGAATGCTCTTTTGAATACCTCCCCACATCAGTTTTATTGTTCTGTCTTTACCAACAACAGCATGGACTACAGCTGAGAAGCAGGGGGGTCTACGGTAGCGGAACCGCAGTAATTTCAGCTCCTGGGACCCCCTGCTTCCTGAGATAATTACCTCCGTAGGTGCTGCCGGCAGCATCCCTGGCTGGGTGAACAATATGGAGGTTTACATCTCCCTTGTCACGGGACCCAATAGGAAGCCACAAAGCATCCATTGCGGCTACCTTATTGGACTGCGTGACATGGGGTATGTGGAGCTCCGGCAGCACGTACAGATGTGACTATCTCAGGAAGCAGGGGGTTTCCATGGCTGAAATGAATGCGGTCCAGCTCCGGACTCTTCCTGCTTCCCACCTAGGGGAACATTTTTTTTCCATGGAATGCTGCTTTTAAATGGAAGAATAACAGATTGACACACCGATGTATTTCTTTCCCGATAGCCATTGGCATGACTTCCAAGTAATTAAGAATAAACATTTTATTTAAAATTGCAGGCAGAGTTTTTCAGCTTTAGTGACTCCTGGTTTATTAAAGTACCATTCCTGAGGTGCTGGTTTCTGCCATCACTTCTGTAGAAGCAAGGCATGCTGATTTCAAAGTCCGGGAACACACGCATTCCTTTCCCCTCTCCCTTTTCCTTTTTGAAAGGATGATCCAAGGTGTCACCGATTAAATGTATGTGATGTCCAACCCTCCGGGGGTAGGAGGCGGGGATTAGGAGGGGGCCAGTGTCGGGAGCATCCCTAGATTCTGCATGGAAATCAGCAGCCTGTGTTTTGTCAGCTTTTTTCACTAGAGGTTGCTCACTTTCACTTCATGATTTGTTCAGTGTAGCTCAACCAATGTGCCTCGCCTGCATGCAACTGCAGGGCATGGAGCACAGAGGAGACAAAAAGATGGCTTGTCTCATTCTGGGTTAACCACTGTCTCTAAGTAGCAGCACGCCCCTAATGGCCTGGGTGTATGTCAGCTCTTTAAGCACTTCGTCCTAGGACCACCGTTAACTAATTAAAGTGACATGTTTAAGGAGACTCATCCAGGTGACTGATACCACCGGTTTTACCCAAATCTGACACCTATAAGTATTTCATTTATTTGTGAAAGTTAGACTTGGGATGGGGTTTGTTTTCCTCTGGCTGCTCCACTTTGTGTGATGCACTGTGGGATCAACAAGTGTTTGTCCAACCAGGGCCCCCCCTCCCCACGTCCCCATTATCTTTATTGGTTCTCTGATAAGGACAGGTTGCTATAAAGGGGTAAAAAAAAAAACCCCAGCTGAATGACAAAACACTACCCCATTCAGGGGCTCCTAAGAAATTCAGAAGACCGACTATGTGGGATTGCACCTTTAAACAATTGCCATGTTTATTTTTATTTAATTAATTTATTTATAAAATGAGTTACCAGGAAGTAATACATTGAGAGTTACCTCTTGTTTTCAAGTATGTCCTGGGCATAGAGTTAAGATGACAAACAATACATGGTTACAAATACAGTTACATAAGTGAAAGGGTATACATTATATACAAGACATAGCATGCACAGTTAGAGATAATATATATTATAGGCGTATGTAACAGTTACAGACCAGATTAAAATGTGAGACAGCTTTAGTTTTGAAAGAACTTAAACTGGTGGTGGCTGTTAGAGTCTCCGGTAGACTGTTCCAGTTTTGGGGTGCACGGTAAGAGAAGGAGGAGCGGCCGGATAGTTTGCTGAACCTTGGGACCATGAACAGTCTTTTGGAGTCAGATCTCAGATGATAAGTGCTGCGTGTGGTAGGGGTGAGGAGCTTGTTCAGATTGACGGGTAGCTTGCCCATAAAGCATTTGAAGGCAAGACAGGAAAGATGAACTTTGCGCCTAGACTCAAGTGATGACCAGTCTAGTTCTTTGAGCATTTCGCAGTGGTGTGTGTTGTAGTTGCATTGGAGAACAAAACAGCATATTGAATTGTAGAAGGTGTAAAGTTTGCTAAGGTGGGTTTGGGGTGCTGAACCATATACTATGTCCCCATAGTCGATAATTGGCATTAGCATCTGCTGTGCGATACCCTTTCTCACCAGTAGACTTAGGGAGGATTTGTTCTTGTAAAGTACACCTAGTTTGGCATAGGTTTTGGATGTCAGGGTATCAATGTGCATCCTGAATGTTAAATGGGAGTCAAACCATATGTCCAAGTATTTAAAACTAGTAACAGGAGTTAGGGTGGTTTTATCGTTGGTTCTGATCTGGAGCTCAGTCAATGGAAGCTTTAGAAATTTAGCCTTTGTCTCAAATACTATTGTTACAGTCTTGCCAGTGTTTAAAAACAGTTTGTTTTGGGAAATCCAATTTTCAAGTCTCAAGAAGTCAGATTGAAGTATGTGTTCAAGGTCGGAGAGGCTATGGCTGTGTGCATATAAGATTGTGTCATCTGCATACATGTGTATTGAGGCTCCCTTACAAACTGTAGGAAGATCATTGATGCACACTGAGAAGAGTAAGGGCCCCAGAAAAGAGCCTTACAGGTCACCACAGGTGATATCAAAGGGGTTGGAGTTAGAACCTGAGATGGACACATGTTGGGATCTACCTGATAGGTAAGAATGAAACCAGTTTAAAGCATGCTTCCCTATTCCAGAGCTCTGGAGTTTGTTAAGCAGGATAACATGATCAACAGTATCAAAAGCCTTTGCAAGATCTAGGAATATTGCACCAGAGAGTTGTCCCCGTTCCATTCCACACTGGATCTCATTGCAAACTTTTAGCAGGGTAGTTACCGTGGAGTGTTTGGGGCGAAAGCCAGATTGGAATTGGCTAGGGAAATTTGTCTTGGTGTAGTAATCGCTTAATTGGGAGTGAACACATTTTCCCATGACTTTAGATAGTATTGGGAGAAGAGAGATTGGCCTGTAGTTTGGGACAGTGTTTTTGTCCCCACTTTTGAAGATTGGGACAACTCTGGCAGTTTTCCAGGTCTTAGGGATATGGCCTGCAGACAGGATAGAGTTAACTATGGAAGCAATTGGTTTGGCAATGGCTGGGGCACTAAGTCTTAGGAACTTAGATTCCAGTAAGTCAGGTCCACATTGGCTGCTTAGTTTTAATTTGAGGAGCACCTGTGTAATCTCCTCTTCGGATACTGGGACAAATTGAAAATTGTGACCAGTGTTGGGAGAGGGTGGGGCTATAGGGGTTTTCACAGAATGAGATTCATGTTTGTGGTTTGGGTTTCGCTAATAAGTTAGTAGCACACCCCACACAGTAATCATTGCAAATGCATTCAATGTCAGTGGGGTTTGTCAGAGTAATATCCTCCTTAATGATATTACTTGGCTGTTGATGGTTAGAAGGCTGGAATATATTGTTGATAACCTTCCAGAAGTTAGCTGGGTTAGATGTATTCTGGTGAAGTTTGTACCGTCGTTCTACTCTTGCTTTACTGCATTAAATTTGTTAAAAGCAAAAATGTAAAAGCCAATGAAAAGCAAAAAGGGACATTAAAGGAACAGATGATTGCTATAGAAAAATTATTTCTAATGTGGAAAAGAAGAAACTTTGTTCCTGCACTGGGCATTTGATGGAAATCAGTCTAAAAAGAATAATTCACAAACAAGATCATCTTTTAATTAAATAATGTGGGTAGCATGTCCTACCAAAGGCTCGCCCTGTTTGGTGTTTATCGAGATCCTTTTTATGTACTCATACTTTCTCTGTATGTTTCCAAATATGCCACTTATGATGATAACCTCCTAATACCAGGGACTCCCTTTTGCTGTTACTCTCTATGCATGTTACACTGAAAATGAATGCATAGGCAGCAGTATGCAAACATAAAATAATAATTTACTTAGAGAGGTATATCACAGTCACCCAGTTAGACCTTGTCTTAGTGACAGCTATTTTTGGAAAACACATATGATGAATGCACTCAATTTTAAATATATTCACATAACCAGTGGTTAAATGTATTATTTAGCTGTGTCAAAGGGTAGCATTCAGGGTCAATTCAGTGTTCAGTTAGATCTCCTAAAGTGTAGTGGGCCATGTTTATAAAGCAGTCTTCTGCCATAAGCAATCTTCCAGCGATGGAAAACACCCATTGCCGATGCAAGTTATTCGGTTGTAAGGCGTCTCCCAGACCTGGAACGTGTATTATGGCAGAAGACTGGCTAGTAAATATGGGAAATAGTGTCACATTTATCAAGTGCCGGTATAGGTTACGGAAGTCAATGGGAGATAACGCCAGAAAGGTGCTAGAACCCATACAGACACTTGATAAATGTACCCCATAGGGCTTTTAAGAGCTGGCAGCTCTTTGTAGAAATTTCTATTAAGCATTTAATCACACAAGCTTTTTTTACTATTACTGTACTTGTATAAGGAACAGCAGTCACTTTAAACATGACCTAGGGCCATTTCCTGGAGGTTAACGTGTATCCACAAAGCTAATTATATGCAAAAACAATGGTTATTGTATATCTCATTAACGTAGGGTTTACGTCACGGTATTGTAGTGAAACGTTGCGTTAGCTTGCGATGTAACGCGATGTTATGGATGTCTTGGCATTACTTCCATTCAGACCCTTGTTAAACACTTTATTATCCCTCCAGCACAGCAGAAGAATGGATACTCTGCTTTACTCAGTGTGTTGGTTGCCGGACCCCATGGGAAGGACTCGGGCAAAAGTGGATGCAGTAAATAAAATATAAATGTGGAATATCTGTGTATACGTTGGTGTATTTATCTGTCATTTATTCTGGGTCACATTTACCCAGCGGTACCGTAAGTCACTTTTCTGCGCCAGAAACCACTTTATTCGCTGTTCACTTGGATGGGCTGTAAGTCTTCTGGTGTTAGAAGGTGTCTTAAGACTTAGCAGCGCTTAGCGAATATGGGCCTTTGTGTTTACTTTTGACTCTGTATGTTTAATAAAATACCACAAGTCTCAGGTCAGCCAGCCTTTCCTGGACAGTTGCCATTTTTGTTCATATCTACAGATTTAAAATGTTAATTACAGGCTACTTTATGGGGGGGTACACAAAATTCTAACTGGCCATTGAAGACTCCTTTCTCATTTTAATTTGTTCACTTTTTCTCTATTTCAAGAGATAAGATAACATGAGCAGGAATAAATCGAGGCGTGACTTGGTGGCGCTAAGTGGCACGATGCTATAACCATGGCCGTTAAAATGGCGTGCATGATAGTGACATCATGCCCATTGAAAAGTTAAGTGTTTTAATTCCCGGGTTTATCGTCAGTCACCGCACTGATATAATGATGCAAATAAAGATGACATCATAACCATGAAAAATAAATGATTAGATGTCAAGGACATGATGTCAGCTTCAAGAGTCATAAGGATTTGAGATACCAGGATAACATAGAAAACGTAAGCACAAGCCATGTCCCCTAATGAATGTTGATCTAAACAGGTTAGAAATAAGTTTGCATTGTCTGCATAAGGCCTCGTCCAGGTAGGGAACGGGCGCGCTGGCGCTCCAGCGCTGCGCCCTGCTCGGCCGTGCTTTTCCTGGCCGGCTAGGTGCGCGCGCGTCTGGGGGCGCGGCCCCCGACGTCACGAAGCTGCTCACGTGACGCGCTTGCGAGCGGCAAAATCAATTTTGCTTGGTCGTCAACCGGCTGAGCGCCGAGCAGGCGCACCCGTCCGCTCACGCAGGGCACGTGCATTGTCGCAACGGGTCCAGAGTGAGCGCGCGCGCCTGCTCTGCACCACCCTGGACGAGGCCTAACTGAAAATCTACTGTACCCACAGGCTTCCCGTCGGCATCTCCACAGCGACCCAGAAATCCGCCATTTTAATCCGCCGGTGACCTTCAGACCTTTCACACGTGTGAAATGCGAAGCATGAAACATGTGCAGATCATGGGTGGAACTCAGACCGGGGCCCCTTCTGTCGCATGACGGTGGAAGATTGGCTGTTACAATGTAAGCAGCTTTGGTGTGGTACAATAAATGTAACCGGGGCTGAGATTCTAAGCCTGAAGCATTTATTTTTTGCCACTGTTTTCATATTCGAGTCTCCCGGGTTGACGTTGGAGATTTAAAGACGGTTGCTAAGCTTTTGTGAATATTTAAGGAGATCTGCAGAACATACTGCAGCGTGCTGATGGTGTGCACTGTGCTTTGGTAAGCTGCTACACAGAATTCTGCATCTGCTGGAAACATTTTCCTGTAGCCGTGTGCAGATCAGAAATTATTATAGTTAAGGAAACCCAAAAAAAAGACGTGGATGTCACATCGCGAGCGTAATTCTAGTGCGACCATTAGTGGGGCGTTCGCATAAACCACTGACATGTACGGAGCGAGAGTTTTAGGTACACATGCAACTGTGTGATTTAAGTAATGGCATTACATTGTGACATTGAGCGAGTTGCCTGCGTTTCCGTGCTCCCTGATGGGCTTCCTGCCATTGGCCTTTTTTAGAGCCGGTAAGAGCAAAGGCCACATACCTACCAATGTCAATGCCAGAGAAGGCAGCTGTCTCCTCTGATTTAATAGGAGAGTGTGTGTGCCGTATATGGCAGCGTGAGGGGGGCCAGTATGAATTGGCCTCAGCCTCGCGTGAGCTGGAGCATGATTGCAATCTCCTGAGCTCTCAGCTGTGCTCGGTTGCTAGTAGCTCGAGCTCGGGAGATGGTAGCCATAGCAACCGCTGCCACTCACTCCCCATCTCGGATGTAAATTAGTTACAATTTTATTAGTGTGTGGAATTTCAAGAGACTGTAGTTTGCCTTGGTTGGAAACGTAAAGACTTTCAAAAATTCATTGCTATATTGTCCTAGGTGTTTTACAAATCACATAAAGCAGATGGGATGCTTTCTGTGGCAGAAAATAGTCCACCACGATTGTCTTACGTTCGCACTCGCCTTAAAATAGCTCATGGGAAAAAAAGGCAGAGGGAAAGGAGCAGTGCGGTAGGGATACCGGTAATGACACTGTCTTTGAAGCATGTGAACCGCGTTCATATCCTGGTCTAGGCGGCTTGCGACCTTCACAAAGTCACTTTATCACTCTTTGCCACAGGCACCAAATATAAGATTATATTCCAATATTCCCGCACACTAGGAGGTAAAGGGAATGATCCCAAGAACTCATAAAAAAAACATATCTCATTCAGTTAGCAAAAAAATGTAGAAAGACGACACATTCCCCTCAAGATAGCTCTTTCAAAATATAGCATTATAATATTTATTCTGAATGATCAATGAGTGCTGGAGATATACTGTATGTAGAACCACGTATATAAATTGTAAGCTTCTCCGGGCAGCGGTTTGTTCTATGCACAGAGCTGTGCACTCCGTACTATACAGGTATAAATAGGGTGACCAGATTTGTTCTGGCAAAAACCAGGACAAATGTCACGCATGCGTAGTCGGTGCTCGCCGACCACACAGGCGCGAAGAGCGCTTGCCGACCGCGCATGCGCACGAGCAGCCGGCAAGTGACCGCCAATGCGCAGTCGGCGCTCGACTGGGAATACAAAAACAGGGACAGCACCCGAAAAAGTCGGGACAGAGCCCTAAAAATTGGGACGGTCCCAGCTAAACCGGGACATCTGGTCACTCTATATATGAAGACATTGTTATAAGAGAAAATGTCTCCGCCGTTTTAAAACTGATATTGTAAAGTTTGTCAAAAGAAAAAGTGCTCAATGTGAAATAAGTTGATTTTTTTTCTCTTACAAGTCAGATTTTAATTCAAATCTTACGTTAACAAAGATGTCACGTAGAAGTAAGAAATGCAAGTAAATCCATGTCATTCTTAGTTTATTAACACATTCATTCAATGATAAAGCCTAAGGCAAAAACAAGTGCAGAATTTCTAAAACATTTAATAACTACATTATAACAATGCAGTAATTTGTGTCCTGTGCACTCTACATTTAATTATATTTCCTATAAAATGTTGAAGTAGCATGTCACTAAATACTCCACTATGTACCGTAGGTTGAAAGATAAATGTTGGCTTGTAGACTTTGCCTTCTTTTGCACAGTTATTTGTGAAAATGAAATACATTGGTTTCGGTATACAGGGTTCTCTATATCTTTGCCGCTTAGCGACTAATTTAAGAAAATATTCATATTTGTTTACATTTAGTGCAGAAAGAAGGACAGCTCAACCCCGTTATAGCGCGGTGCTTGGAGTCCAAAGAAGCATATCGCGTTATAAGTGGATCGCGTTACAAAATTTTATTTGGCGAGAATTGCACCCCTCAGGGGTTCCACGGACGCCGGAGGGGGAGAGCTGGGATAACTCTCTGTCCCAGACCGGGCGACGCAGCGGCAACACCACGCAGGACTGACCCGGCATCGGCAGCAGCTGGCAGCTCTCTCCTCTCCCTACTTCTGCCACCAGCCTCCGGCTGACAGGGAGAGAGAGGAAAATCAGCTCAGGGCAATCTCCTGAAGCTCAGATGGTACGATTGGGAGGAGAACATGTGTACCTTTGCATGCCCCCCAGTTGCTCCCCGATTGGGCGGTTGCTAAGAGATGACGTGACGCCTCAGCCTGTCCAGCACAGGCCGCCGGAGAGCACGGAGGGAGGAGCCTCACTGTGCTTCTGAGATTCAACGCAACGTCGTATTCGCCCGGGCACCGGAGGGATTCTACGAGCAGCAGCAAGAGCAGGACAGGGGCGTTATACAACAGAGGGAGGCCCGGAAGTGACAGAGGTAGGGTGCTGGTAAATGATTGGTTGGGCATTGGTAAGTGATAATGGGGAGCCACGCTCACATCGCGTTATAAGCGGATTCGCGTTGTAACGGGCCGTGCTATAACGGGGTTGAGCTGTATAAAGAATAATACAAGCATAGTGTGCATAAATGTGCTCTTTTTGGGAGCTTGTGGCCAGGGTGAAGAGACGCGCGCTCAGGCTCACGAGGCGTGATGTCACGGTCTGCCCGAGCAGGAGCGATTGGGTGTCCTAATCACTGCATGCTCGCGTGGGGGGGAGGCGTGCCACAGACAGGAGGGGGGCGTGTCACTGACTGGAGTGGGGCGTGACGTCACATCCTCCGCTTCATCTGATTGGTGTTTGTGACTGCTGTTCTGTCATTGGCTTTTACCTGGTCACGTGACACGCCATCGCGCCGGAAAAACAAATGTTATGGTCTCCCCAAGCACAGCTCCGGTCCAAGCACACGTGCGTGGCACGCAACAGAGCCTAGGACGCGTCCAATAGGAAGAAGGTATTTAAACATGCCGAGTGCGAGCGCGCTTGCGCGCGTCTACACCCTGGCTGCGGCCTAATACATAGCCCTCCATGCGTGTACTATATATCTGGGTTGCAACAGTTTACGATGTATGCAAATGAACCAGACCCATAAATCATTGTAAGAAACCTACATAATTCATCACCTATCCTCAATAATTTTACTACTTTCAAGATTCTTTTCAATTTTTCTTGTTTAAGTTACTTACTCATGTTTTTTCATTGTACGTTTAAGTGTGAACTAACGCCTTTCTCCCACTTAATCCATCTTCAATTCTCCTTATCTATCTTCTTCTCTGTAATCTGTACCGAAGCCTTAAAGTAAGATGAACTACAAAATAGTCATTTAAAGGAAATCGTTTAACTTTTCTCTGTGCTTCAAATTTTCAGCAAGGAAAGATCCACTGATATGGTGGTCTTCTAGGAATGAATTATTATTATTTTTACATGGTGCTTATAGCACTGAAGGTATTTTCCAGTTTGAACATGTGTGCGTCTTTCCGGAAGAAAAACAAAAATAACACGTAGTTTTCTTCTAACCTTGCGGATATCTTCAAGAAGAAAACCAAATGTCACCATAAAGTAAAGAAGCCCCCTAAACTTTAGGGACAGGGACACATGACTGGGGCCAGAAGGGGATATCCCTGGGCCATTATGAGTTAACTCAGGGGCTCTCAACTCCAGACCTTAAGCCCCCCCTCACCCCGCCCCCCATCAGGTGTTCAGGATATCCCAGCTTCAGTACAGGTGGCTCAATTAAAGGCTCAGTCTTTGACTGAGCCACCTGTGCTGAAGCAGGGACTGATTGAGCCACCTGTGCTGGAGCAGGGATATCCTGAAAACCTGACCTGTTGGGGAGGCTTGAGGACTGGTATTGAGCGCCCCTGAGTTAAGTTATAGACAGGGCCAGATTGGAGGTTAGCTGGCCTATTGGGAGGGATGTGGGGTGGGGGGGCAATAAAACGAGAGTTCAGGGATGGACACTCTTCCCTTACCTCGGTTGCTCCCAATGGCGTTCCCTCCCCCTCCCTTGTTTATTGTTTGCGTCTAAAACATTTTTTTTATACATAATGAAAAAAAAACGTTTTTTTAAGAAATGTTATGATTCCTTCAGCACAGCGGTGATGGATGTTGGTCGGATAATACAGTAATAAGGGTTGTCACAGCTGTGGTCTGGGGGGTAGGGGTGGGTTACCAAGCTGGCATGAGATACGTGGGTTAACTTGGCCAGATTTTAGCCTCAGGTCTAAAGAGCCGAATGTGGGAAGGGCTCCGGGTTTGGCTGGGTAGGCTTGCACAAAGGGTTCCTCCCCCTCTGACAATGCGCAACCGGTGGGGGGGGAGATAAGGTGATGGCTTTGCCTCTGGCTGAGTCGGCAGATGGTGGTAAGGTGGGAGTCACGGGATCTGTGGGCTCGGGATCGGTTCAGCCTAGCCTGGTTTACCGCCCTTTTACCCAACCCCCATTTATCTGTGTTAAAATGTGTGGCCTTTTTCCCCAAAGCAAAGTGGTTTGTCATTATTTCAAGGGGGCCAGGAGTCTGGTTGGAGGGATGTTTTTCATCCTCAGAGGCCCTAGGAGACTAGTCTTCTGTTTCATGTTTTCCGTAAAGATACTGTGCTAATAGTTGTTCACTATCAGCAACCAGGGTGACCTGATTCAAATCCTGGTGTCAGTTCCTTGTGACCTTGGGCAAGTCACTTTATCTCCCTGTGCCTCAGGCACCAAACACATAGATTGTAAGCTCATCTGGGCAGGGAGTGTGTGCGTAGGAAACCCTATGTGTTGCGTACAGCGCTATCCTGTAATTATGATGCGCTTTGAGTCCTATTGGGAGAAAAGTACTATATGAAATAAAGTTGTTATTATTAATACACTGATTCTATTTTTTGCAATGATGTTATAACCAGAGCAAGATAAACACAAAGGGGGTCATGCACTAAGCTCCGTTAGGTCGTTTTTAGAGCGCAAAGTGCTCTTAGAACGTGATGTTGCGCTGAACACGATGAACTAAGCCACGCAAAAAAGGCACTTTGCGCTCTAAAACTGACTTTTTTCACGAAATGTTTCTAAGTCCAACTTTGCTCATTCGTTACACTTTGCGTAAAATTCTGCCCTTAAGCGGGATGCACTAAGCTACGTAACCTTAGCGTACGCGGAAGTTGCGTTCAACAGAACACGTCAGCTCAAGGTAGACGCAAAAAAAGCTGGTCTTTGAAAAATTTCTTGCTTTACATTTTTGCATGCGCAACACCCATACAACAGGCCGGAGGGTGTCCCCGGCTGACCCCGCGGCCGTCCCGGGGTCCCCGCGGGAGTCCCGGGGTACACGCGTGCCTGCGGTACCAATGTTGTGCCTACAAAAATACTAAACATTATTTCTAACTAAATACACCCCCCTAACACATACAGTACAATAATGTGCAAAATAACTTTTATCCAGATATGGATAATAGATTATTTGCCCATTATTAAACACTGCATTAGCATTACTAAATAAAAACAGTAGCCAGCTAATCCAATGAATACAAGCAGTAACAACATCAACAATGATTTAATTAAACCATTAACCAATGAAACCAATTAATTCCTAAACCAAATCAAAATTAATAGTAACACTAACCAATCAAACCAATGAATTACTATAACATTAATGAATGTAAACATTAAAAGACAAAAAAATGAATTCAAACAATATCTGAAATAACCATAAAACCATTAGCTAACATAATACAACATTAACTACAAACGAACACCAATCGCAAACATTTTATTACCATTAAGCAGGAAAAAAACAAACAATCACATCCACATAAGAAATTGAAATTTAAAAAACCAACAGCAATACCAAGCCACAAATGCCCCCAAATATTGTCATAATAATGTATTAATCTGTACCCTAAAGTGGTACAGATTAATATATTATCAGTCAATGTGCCTCCCCCCAAAAATTAAAAAAACACATCCAATGAAGAAACCTGTAAAATGAGACATTTACAAACATTCAATATATTACTTGCCATTAGAAGCGGTGGCCCTCCGACTCCCGGGGTAACAGGAAGCTCACGTACCTTGAAGGCCTCCAACAGCATCCGATACCATCTGCCATGAAGATCCGGATCAGGTCCCAAATCTTCTTTTTTCTTTCTTTAATCACCTTCTTCTATCTTCATCTGTCACCATTTCTTGATCTTCTTTATCTTCTATCTTCATCTGTCAATCAAAAAAAAACCCAGGGTAAATCCCAACCGATGTTGTCTCGTCGTCTTCTTGGGCTCAAATGAGGCGTCACTGCCTTAAATAGGGCTTGTGACGTCACATTTAGCCTCAAAATGGTTAACAGCCACCTGATTGGCTGTTCAAACCATGTTCCGACTTTATTTATTTTTTTACATGTCTTCACTTAAAGGGAATGATGCCAGCCAATCAGAATGGCTGTGCTTCATTTGCTTTTAAGATGACGTGACGAAGCCGGCGTCACATGGTATTTCAGCCAATCAGATCGTGGGAACCAATTCCACCCTCTGGCTGAAATACCATGTGACGTCTGCCATCTTGGATTTAGTGAAGTCATCTTAAAGGCAAATGAAGCACAGCCATTCTGATATGATTTCGGTATGAGTACCGGCAGAAAGGGTGATAGGAAGAGTCTCTAACGTGATGAAGGCAGGTCGCAAAGGACGACCATCAATAGCCTCGAGGCCAATCGGCGACTTCTTAGCGATGAGCGGAATTTTGTTATGAGTAGCAAAATCTTGATCCACAAAGTTACCACCGGATCCTGAATCAAGAAAAGTGGCGGTGGTTACGAGAAAATTCGGACCCTCAAGCGAGATTGGAAGCATAATTCTCTTAGGGAATTCCTCTTCAGAGATAGGGTGAGAAGATATTAACCCCAATATGAGTCCCTCTTGCCCCATTGGTTGTGTTTGTTCTTTGGGCCTTAAAGGACAAAAACGTACCGTATGCTCAGGAGATCCACAGTAGTAGCAAAGGCCCTCATTCCGGCGACGAGCCCTTTCGGCAGTCTGGTCAGGGGTTCTATCGGCAGTCCTGTCGGTATTACGGAACTCTTGACTGGCAATCTGCATGGGTTCCACAGCGTCTAGAACAGGGCGAATAGCTGGGAAGGACCTGGGAAGAATAGGGTCAGAAGAGAAAATTCTTGGACGCTGGCGTTCATGACGGCGCTGTTGAAGGCGCTGATCCACTTGTATACATTGTGCAATCAATTCCTCCAATCCCTGGGGCCTGGGCTGGACTGCAAGTTCATCCTTTACAGAATCGGACAAACTTTGCCAAAACACAACAATAAGGGCTTCTTGGTTCCAATGCGTCTCCACCGTGACAGTCCGGAATTCCAATGCGTATTTGGCTACGGACCAACGACCTTGAGACAATTGAACAAGAGAAGCAGCGGCAGTATCTCTGCGGGCGGGAATATCGAATACCTGCTGGAATTCTTGGCGGAAGAGCTGGTAATCCTGGGTGATTTCCGCACGCAACTCCCAGATGGGAGAGGCCCATGTCAAGGCATCCCCTGTTAAAAGAGAGTAAACATAGGCTACCTTGGTGCGTCCGGTGGGGAACAGGCTGGGAGAAATCTCAAACTGTATTTCACATTGGTTCAAAAACCCACGACAGGCTAGAGGGTCACCCGCATATGCTTTAGGCGTAGGAATCCTGAGTTCTGATGGCCGATCGCCACCCTGCGTGTCTGGAGCCGGTGGCGGAATAGGCTGTAGTGAAAGCTGGGAAAGCTGTTGTACCAGGCTTGTGATCTGAGTTCCCAAAGTATCAATGCAAAGCGCAAGTCCCCTGATTAGCTGGCCCACCTCAGTCAGGTCTGTTTCTGTTGGGCTCTGCATAATATCACGCTGTGCAGCCCGCAGACCAGGCAGTCCCCTGTACTGAGGTGGGATGTTGAATATACACACCGACAGCAGAGGGAGCGGGTCCGGGATGTGGTTGTAGCGTGGCCAGGCCTGGATTAAGATTTAGAATAGTCGTTGTACTTGCCAAGTTCAGGAGTATAGAGAGTTCCATAGTCAAATCCGTTTCCGTGTCCAAGGGTCTGAGAGGTAAGAATCGTGATGGGTAAGCCGAAGTCGGGAGCCAGGGAGGTAAGTCAGACAAGCCGGTTCAAATCTGTAGGGGCAAAGACAAACAGGAGCACGACACAGTTTCCAGGCTACACAGGAAGCAAGGAGCTATGCAGAGCAAGGAGGAAGTGACAGAGCAGGGTATTTAAAGCGGTATCCACCAATCCGGACGGGGGCGTGACGAGGAGCAGTTCCTGAGAGGCTGGGAGTAACAGGGCTCAGCTGAGATTGCAGGAGGCGTGGGAAGAACTCCCAGGCTGAGCGGGGGGCGGAGCGTGGCGCGCGTGTTACAAGTGCCAGGGATAGATGCGCGCTCTGTAACGCCGGCGCGAGAATCCAAGATGGCGGCCACGGCGTGAGTAGCAGGAAGTGCCGCGCGCCGGCAGGGGTAGCGATGAGGGGCAGCAGCAGCTGCAGTACTGGTAGTGGGTAAGGAGGGGTCACGTCGCAGGGGACGTGGCTGAGTTTGCGATTAATTCGCTGAGGAACGAATCCACGCAAGAGTCGCCATTCTTCATTAATTACGAGTTCCACCCCAGCCATCTTCCTCTCTCATCCATTCCGTCTGGAGTACCTGCAGCAGATATCCAAGTCTCTAATCTACAAGACTTTTGGAAGAGGATCCAAAAAGCCTTGCAAGGGGCCGTCCGAAGACAAAAGGTTCAAGCGGATCGACGACGCCAGGTAGCACAAGAGTATAAACCGGGGGACAGAATCTGGCTTTCCTCTAAGAATATCAAGCTTAAAACTCCTTCTCAGAAGCTGGCGCCCAGATTCTTGGGTCCTTTCAAGGTCTTCGAACGGATCAACCCGGTGGCTTATCGGCTTTTGCTGCCTCCCACCATGAGGATACCCTCAGTGTTCCACGTTTCTCTCCTGAAACCCTTCCAGAATGTACATTTTCCGGACTGCTCTCACAGACCTAACCCAGTGGTGATACAGGGGCAACAAGAATTTGAAGTTCAATTCATTCACGATTCACGAGTTTCCAGGGGCAAACTTCAGTTCCTCATTCATTGGAAAGGATACGGCCCGGAGGAACGTTCTTGGGTACATCATCATCATATTCACGCTCCAGATTTACTTAAGCAGTTTCATCGGAAGTTTCCTCATAAACCTTGGGAGGATCGTCCGGAGTCCGATCCTCAAGGGGGGGTACTGTAAGGGATCGGGGGACACACGCCTTATAGCGGGTCCCCGTCACCCCGGCTCCCAGCAATGCCGCGCAGCCCAGGCCCCCTTCCCGCCGGCTCCTTACCCGCTCCGGTCGGGCGCCGCTCCTGTCCTCCGCGGCGCACGCCGCCTCTGCCCACATGCTGCCGGGGCGCGCGCACAGGACTGTTACAGGGCACGCGCGCACCAGTTCTCTTCTACACTCCTCCTGCAGCCTTGGCTCCACCTCCCATCAGCTGGAGGCTATTCCCACTGGTGAACACCACGCTGGGCATCTAAGCCTATCCCTGGGGCCGCTCAGTCAAGCCCCCGCTCCACCTCTTGCTCCCATTGGCTCTCCCACATATATAGTTCCTGTCTGCCCTCTCCTTCCTCGCTTTGCATAGTTTTCTTGTGGCTCTAGTAGTACGGAGGTCTATGCCTGGCTCTCTTGTGTTTTGCAGCTCAGGGTCCAGTCCCTGCCCTCGTTTGATACCCTTGGATTTGATCTCGGCTCTCGTTAGACTTCGTGTACCTCGCTACCCCCTGGACTCGGCTTTGGACCTCACTACGCTGCTCTCTCCTGCCCTTGACTTACGGCTTTCGGATCTATACCTTCGGACCTCTGGCGCCCCTGACGCGGCCAGTATCTGGCTAACCCTTTTCTTACCAGACCCAGCAACGTATCTTACCACACGCCGGGCACGCCCTCACTGCTGTGGGTGCGTGTTATACCCTTACCCACTTCAGTTCTGGGGACTGGTCAGGTCTGCGGGCAGTCAAGCGTTACAAGCACCGACAAAAGAAACAGGAAGTACTCTGATGAGCAGCATGTCTTCTTATACACATCACAGTGGCCACGGCGGTGCGCGCGCCGCACACAAGGTACAGCCCCCTTTGTGGCAGGCCCCAGTCGGCGTGTGTGCATGCCAGCCGCTAAGGTAATGAAGTTGCCTGTAAATGCATTTTTATTGCATGCCGGGGGTCTCCGGTGCTGATATTTGAGTGGTATCAGCTCCGGGGACCTGGCATCAATCCGATGCAGGAAAAAAGCATTTTTTTCGATGTCCCCTCTCACCGCCTTCTCAGCAGCTTCTCCCCAGCCTCACGCCAACTGTTCCTGGCGTGAGTATTTTGGGAGAAACTCGCCATTCTAGAGCCGCTATAGGCCTCGATAAACTAATCGAGGCTATTAGAATTGCACGAGGTTCTACACCTGCTGATAAGCGGCTTATCACTGCTCACCCAGCGATGTGTTTTGGACGGCTGAAAAAATTGACAATTCATGCCTTTATCGCCCACTTATCGAGGGTTACGGAATAGCAGTAGGCATTTTGGCCGAAAAGGCCTCGATAAGTGGGCGATCGAGGCTTATAGAATAGGCCCCTAAGAATAGGGTGAACAAGAGCACAGACCATAAGTTTGGAAGGGTACCCAGTAACAAAATGCTCGAGTCAAACAGATTGCTGCTTTAAAGAATATTCGGAAACACTGCCCACTTAAGGCTATTCAATTTTAGTTTTATAAATTAAGATAACCCTTTTTTTTGGCTTGCCAGATTCCCATATTTCAAGTGATACTAACAAACTGAATTATGGTTTCCATATCACTATGAGACAAAATGCAAATAGATATGGTAGTTCTTGAAAGTTTGAGTTGTAATTAAGACAGGATGGGCAAACGTTGGCTTGTTCTGCAGCTGTGTCCCTGGGTAGACTAAACATACATTACAATCTTTTGAGTGTAAGGTTGTGCCAGCTGTGTTTTTCTTAACAGATATATTACATACAGCAGGTTGAACTTGTAAGTTGAAAATTGCCTGTTGTAGACAAATACTACCTCGAAAGTTTAGTGTTAACACACCACTCTCCTGCCTGAAGATCTATAATTGCTTTCAGCGCTTTCAATGATAATACTAGGTTCACATACTGTAGGTGTGTCTTGTAGATAGCACTTCTCACTTTGTTTTGGTTTCAATAGTCCTGTAACGAGTTTTAACACCAAACGATGGTCCATGAAGTGGACCATACTAACTACTGTTGGCTAAATACTGTACTTGGAATGTAGGACTTTGAATAGATTGGTGCATTAGAATGAGATTAGAGGTTGTGCCTTTTCAAACACTAAGCCTTGATGCCATTCAAGTCAATAGCAGTTAATGCCCTGTGTGATACCCTGCATCATGGCTTAGGGAATCCTGGCCATAGAGTGAAATACAGTGAATAACTGAAGTTCAGTATACAGTACATGGACTTTCCTCTGAGTCAGTTGGACCTGACATATGTATCACAGCGTAGTCCCTTATTTAAAGATGTGATGGCTGCCATTGACCCCTAGTATTTACTTACTACATTCAGGGCCGCCAACAGAAATCTTGGTGCCCAGGACAAATGCAAAGAGCCCCCCCCCCACACCCATAACACACCTACTATGAATTTTTTTTTAGGGTGCAACTTTTACTTAAATGGCAGTGTTGCGAGCCCTATTTCACACCTCGCGAGCCCCCCCATTTAACACCTTGCGAGTCCCCTCTATTTCCCTCCCTTTTCCCATGTATTTCTTTCCCCTCCATCTTACCTTTCACTCTCTCCCCCTATCAATTATCTCACTCTCCCTCAATCCCTGCCCCCCCGCCTCACATGTATTTCTCTCCCCTACTCCCTCTTGTCCTCACTCCCTCTACCCCCCTCTCTCCCCCTTCTCTCAATTACACCACTCTCACTCAATTCCCTCCTTCACATAATTCCCCCCACAAAATATATACCAAAGAAAAACACCCCCAATGAAAAAAAACTTCCCACCCCAAATACATACAAAAAAATCCGCAACCCCCAAATGTATACAACCCCCCACCTCCCCAAATATATTCAAACCCCCTCAAATACATACAGAAAACCCACCTCCCCAATACATATAAAAAAGACCGCCAATACATATAAAAAAAAACAATACATATTAAAAAAAAACAATGCATATATAAAAAGCCCCAATGCATATAAAACCCCTCCAACGCATATAAAAAAAGCCCCAAGACATATAATAAGCCCCCACTCCCCCCAATACATATAACAAGACACCCACTCCCCCCAATACATATAACAAGCCCCCCCACTCCCCCCAATACATATAACAAGACACCCACTCCCCCCAATACATATAACAAGCCCCCCCACCCCCCCAATACATATAACAAGCCCCCACTCCCCCAATACATATAACAAGACCCTCACTCCCCCAATACATATAAAAAGGCCTCTACTCCCCCCCCATTCCTTCATAATACATATACAAAGACCCCCACTCCCCACAATACATATAACAAAACCCCCACTCTCCCCAATTCATATATCACGACCCCCACTCCCCCCGATATATATAAAAATACCCCCACTCCCCCAATACATTTAACAAGACCCCCTTACCCACCAGGCCTGGGACGCCAACCCCGGCAGACCCCCCTGTTGGCGGCCCTGACGTAGATACATTTAACAGTTTATATTAAAGGGTGCCAGTAGCCGAAGAAAGAGTACCAGAAAGAGTAATCCACTTCGTAGGTTGTGATACCTTTTAATGAACCGACAAATTAATCGTACAAGGTTTTCTTCTACATAAGCTTTCATGGCTGCAAAAGGTCTCTTCATCACTGAGGTCACGCTTTATCTGATGAAGAGACCTCTGCAGTCTCGAAAGCTTATGCACAAGAAAACTTTGTACAAATTGATGTTAGTTCATTACAAAGTTATCTCCGCCCAAAAAGTATCTAATGGTTTGGATTGAAATATGCTTACTTTGAGTTTTCTGGCTCTCTCGATATTGATGAGTTTAGAAGGCTGTCTAGGTCTATGAGTTATATTTAGGTTTGTGCTGCACGCAGTTTAGGAAACCAACATTGATTACATTTTATAACATGTAGCAATTATCTACGTATCCAACAGTGTTTGTGACCCACTATTACCCAGACCTCAACAAGATCATGGACCGCTCTATTCCGAGACCACTGAGTCACTATTGGGTATTGTAGTTTTGCTGCAAACACACAGGAGCTCTACAGTCTAAAGAAAGTGCCACCACAAGTCAGAATTCCTTGATGTAAAGTGTACTGTGTGCAGTAAAGTGTTGGACACTGGCCTGTATTTCTGTATTTTGATGAGGGGTGTGGTTTTAAATTATAGTGATAAGTTCTGTATGTGAGTCAGTGCAGTTTCATAGTGTTATTTGTCTATCACAGTTAATAACAGTAGAAATATATAGATTTTCAGTCAACATGTAGATGAACTTTTGGAACCACTGATCTAAATAAGGCTCAGAATGATCTTTGTGTAGCTTTAAATATGCTTTAAGGGGGTGCTCTCACACTGGACTGGCTAAACATTAAGGTATAATCTGTCTTCACTTTTCCTGTTTCACCCTGATGACTTTAAATTTCTATATTGAAGAAATATGAGTGATAAAACGTTTTTGGGGGGCAGTATTGTGATTTACCTAAAAAATAAAATGCGTTGTCTCATTAATCACTGCAGTTGCTACTGCCGTCCATAACCAACTTCTACCAAGAGCTGCATATATTGTATGTCACATGGTATATACTGTACTGTATACAGCTCGGCTTTCAGACTAACATGGTTATGAGACAGAATTGGCTGGATTCTCTTACTTTGTAACAACTCCATCCAGTACACAGCGGCAAATATTCAGAAGAGTGAAGCCACAAGTTGCCGGTTATCAAAGCTGCCATCTGACAGCCATGCACAGTGTTTCCAGGGGACCCTACGCTGGAGGCGGCAACGTCATCTCTCTCTGGTGATTTTAGGGCTTCCTATTAGCTTGTGGGACCTGTGAGATTTGGTGTATTTTCCTTGAGGGAGAGAAAACACTGGCAAGGTGGCCAGAGGAGAACCTCAGAGATCTGTACTGGGACTGGTGCTCGTTAATATCTTTATTAGTGACATTGCATATGGTCTGGAGGGTAAAGTATGGCTTTTTGAAGGTGACACAAAGATCTACAACGGGGGGGGGGCTAATGATATAAGTAGATTGGAGGAATATGGCAACTCCACTTTAATGTCCAAAAGTGCAAAATAATGCACTTGGGTCACAAAAATACAAAGGCAGAATACAGGATTAATGGCGCTATAATGTCAATTACTATAGAGGAAAGGGTCCTGGGAGTCATTATTTCAGCTGACTTAAAATTAGGCAGCAATGTAACAAGGAGAAAAGGCAAAGGATTGGTGGGACAGCGGGCCCAGGAATAAATGTTGGAACTCGTCAGATATAACAAAAATAAAAAAAAGGTTTATTGATCTACATAATAAACATGAAACAAAATACAAAAATGGACAAAAAAATCTCCTCCCACGCGTTTCGCACCAGATTGGCGCTTTCTCCAGGACTCCTTGGATTGCGACGCACACAGGCAGTACTGGTCTACTTGCACTACATGCTTGTTCCAGCGTTGCGCCCACCGAGGGAGAGACGATACCAAACAGTGAGCAGCACGACTCCACACCAAATACCGCAACCGACACTGGGTCAGAGTTCCAGGCCACGATGTGGCCTACGATATATTTGCTTCTCCTTGACTACCTGGTGGGTTTGTTGTTACACCCATATTGTATTCTTTGGTTTTCTGTCCCTCGATTTACTTGGGCTTGTGAATAGCATAATAATAATAATAATAATAACAGCATGTTCTTGCATAGCGCTGCTAGTTTTATGTAGCGCCTTACAGAGACATTTTGCAGGCACAGGCCCCTGCCCCGTGGAGCTTACAATCTATGTTTTTGGCGCCTGAGGCACATGGAGATAAAGTGACTTGCCCAAGGTCACAAGGAGCCGACACCGGGAATTTAACCAGATTCCCCCTGTTTCAAACTCAGTGCCAGTCAGTGTCTTCACTCACTGAGCCGCTCCTTCTCTCATTAGACCACATAGTACTTATGCTGATGGAGTATCCGTTAATACCACAATACCCCGGTGCTTTTCCTTGAGCTTATACTCGGCGTGGTTTGTTTACAGCAATGTGGAAAGTCAGCGGGAATTTGGGTTGCATAGGGAGAGGTACTAGCAGCTCAGAGGGGGGGTGCCACTTTATTGAACATCATTGAGACTTCACCTGGAGTACTGTGTTAAATTCTGGAGACCAGATCTTCAAAAAGATGTAAATTGGCGATTGTGCTAAAAAGGGTTACTACGATGGTGCATGATCTACAGCAGGGGTGCACAAACTTTTTCCTCTGGCTGCTCTCCCCCCCTGCTTGCGCCCCCTCCTCTTACCTTGTCTCCGGCATCAAATGACGCATCAGGGTCGTGTAACGCTGCGTTGCCATGACAATGCGCCGTCACATGACCCCTCGCCGTTGCCATGGCGACACGCCGTCGGAGACAAGGTAAGAGAACTTACAGAGCCCTTGTGCGGACCCCCGGCATTTAAGTTAAATGCTTTCGGGAAGAACGCGTGGTCTCTGTAAGCTCTTTCACCCCCCCCCCCCACTGAAATTTTCACACCCCACCTGGGGGGCTCAGCCCCCCCAGTTTGCGCACCCCTGATCTACAGCATAACAGTTATTAGGAAAGACTCAGCAAGACCATAATATACGCAGCTTAGAGGGTAGAAGGAAGAGGGGGTATATGATCGAACCTTTCAAATACATAAAGGGTTTCAACAAAGCACGGGAGGGGAAGCATATTTCAAAGGAAGCAGTGCTAGAATGAGAGGTCTTCCTCTGAAGATGGAGTGGGGGACATGTAAGGAAGCGCTTCTTCACCGAAAGGGTGGTGAATGCGTGGAAAGGCCGCCCAGCAGACATGGCTAATACAGAAAAGGAATTCAACCCTGCTTGGGATAGATATCAGGCTGAATCCTAAATATGTAGGAAAGGCCAAGGATCAAATAAAGTCTGAGGTTTGTACAGCAGATAGGACAATGGGCGGGCCAGGTCGTCAAAGTCGATGTTTCTAACTGAACCCGGTGAGTATCTCAGAACCCCGGTGATACAAAAAAACAACAGCATGTTTTTTGAACTGGCCCTCCCCCCCCCCCCCCGCCCCACCCCTCTTCCTTGATTCGAATTCTTGAGGGGGGAAAAAAGGGGGAAAACAACAATAGCGCTATTATTGGGTTCTTCTGGGTAATCATTGTGTCATGGCGGCAAATGTGGTAACGGCGTCTTCCAAATTGATTTTCCTTGAATTCTAGAAGCAGTGAGGCCATAAACACCACCAAATTGGCAGAACGCGCGCCGTTGCTGTCGAGCAGGGGGCGTTATGGGGGGGGTGACCTGCAGTCACTTAGCAGCTGACGCTCTTATTTAGTTTGTTTATATAAATCAGGCCGCTGATAATTATTAAGCAGATGAAAGTACGGGCAGATTGTATTAGAAAAGTTGATGTTGGCGTTGATGAAGGGAGTATAACTTCAAGGAAGCCTCTCGTATTACAAACGTACCATATCCTACCCACGGCCCATTGAAGCAGAAACTGCTCTTTCATTTTTTCCCCAACATGTTCCGCTCAGGTTTGAACAGCACAGGCAATGTGTGAGGAATTTGTTCTTTCTGTTATTTGTATAGTAATGTCTTTGTTCAGCCTTTAAATACAAGAATGCTCTTCTTATAGCTTTCAAACGTCGTCCTCTTCTTTAAGGCTTTCATTTCAGGTCGTTTTTTTTTATCTCATTCTTACCCACATAAAGCCGCAAAATTATTTTATTTTATGTCAGGCAATGTATCTTTGTAATAAACATAAACAAATAAAAACACAGAGAGAATACCTGCATAAATATTGGTGTTTTGTATTGATATATAATTAATAGAACATTTGAGTTAAAACTTTGAACAACATTGAAATAAAGGAGCCTTGCAAATATAGAAATACCAGATTAACAATGCAAAGCTTTAGGCATAGACTACAATGAGAGGTCTACTAGTTATATAGTACATTAGGCTGAAAAATACATACTGTATGTCCATTAACTTCAACCTTCAGGAAGAGGAGAGCAGGAGAGGAGCGGGCAGTACTGTATTTATCAGCGCAGGAGAGGAGCGGGCAGTACTGTATGTATCAGCGCAGGAGAGGAGCGGGCAGTACTGTATTATCAGTGCAGGAGAGGAGCGGGCAGTACTGTATTTATCAGCGCAGGAGAGGAGCGGGCAGTACTGTATGTATCAGCACAGGAGAGGAGCGGGCAGTACTGTATTTATCAGCACAGGAGGGGAGCGGGCAGTACTGTATTTATCAGCACAGGAGAGGAGCGGGCAGTACTGTATTTATCAGCGCAGGAGACGAGCTGGCAGTACTGTATTTATCAGCACAGGAGCGGGCAGTACTGTATTTATCAGCGCAGGAGCGGGCAGTACTGTATTTATCAGCGGAGGAGAGGAGCGGGCAGTACTGTATTTATCAGCGCAGGAGAGGAGCGGGCAGTACTGTATTTATCAGCACAGGAGCGGGCAGTACTGTATTTATCAGCGCAGGAGAGGAGCGGGCAGTACTGGATGTATCAGTGCAGGAGGGGAGCGGGCAGTACTGTATGTATCAGCGCAGGAGGGGAGCGGGCAGTACTGTATTTATCTGTGCAGGAGAGGAGCGGGCAGTACTGTATGTATCAGCGCAGGAGAGGAGCGGGCAGTACTGTATGTAACTGCGCAGGAGAGGAGCGGGCAGTACTGTATGTATCAGCGCAGGAGAGGAGCGGGCAGTACTGTATGTAACTGCGCAGGAGAGGAGCGGGCAGTACTGTATTTATCAGCGCAGGAGAGGAGCGGGCAGTACTGTTTTTATCAGCGCAGGAGAGGAGCGGGCAGTACTGTATGTATCAGCGCAGGAGAGAAGCGGGCAGTACTGTATTTATCAGCGCAGGAGAGGAGCGGGCAGTACTGTATGTATCAGCGCAGGAGAGGAGCGGGCAGTACTGTATGTATCAGTGCAGGAGAGGAGCGGGCAGTACTGTATGTATCAGCGCAGGAGAGGAGCGGGCAGTACTGTATGTATCAGCACAGGAGAGGAACGGGCAGTACTGTATGTATCAGCGCAGGAGAGGAGCGGGCAGTACTGTATTTATCTGAGCAGGAGAGGAGTCAGTAGACAGCTGCCGAAGCGGGGAGAACCTACGATCTACAACAGCAACATCTCCACTCCCTCTTCACTGGGGAGAGTGGTAGAGCAGGCTGCTGGAGTGGCCAGCTGTTGGGGGCCTCAGGTAAAGCCCACGAGACCCACATATTGCCCACCAATGTTATAGAGTTATATTCTTGAAAATGCAGAATTGAGAAGCTCTCATTTGTAAAATGGGGCTAAAAACGACATACTTTTCACAGAGCCTCTTGTTCTTTTTTATTTAATTTTTAAGTTACCTGAACCAGGGGGGAGAATGGTGGCACCTGGTAAGAATACCTGCTTGGGGAGGGGCGGGGGGATACAAAATGGCTGCAGGGTCAGTCTTGCTCCAACAGACCAATGGAGTGTCTGGAAGATGATGTTACGACTTTGTACTGGTGACTCTGCAGGCATATCCGGATCTTTGTTACTATGTTACTGGCAACTGGGTGGTCCCCAGAGGCAGGGGGACCACGGATCAGCTCAGAGAGGCCATCTGGTTCATGTAAAAGAAAACAAAAATGTGGTGTGGGTGGCTGCTTCTGCTTTAATAAAAATTGCATTATATTTTTTTGAGATTCATTTTTCCCAACTAAAATTGAATTTGTGTTGGACCACACACCCTGACAATAGAAACACCCGGATAATTGGTGAAACGGAGATTTTTCATCCCAAACCTCAAAATAAAGGAGTGCCAAGTTTTGCTGGGACAAAGACCCATCCTGTGCATTATCATTTTTCACTTTCTATCTGCCAAGAATAGGGAAATCCAGATCCCGAGCCACTGCTGAGTGTCAACGTGAGATTGAGGAAGCGAAGCTGACTTCTGCCGGAGCATGTAGCAGAAGAAAGAACAGGCGCTATTGAAATTAAGCTTTTAACCCTTTTACTTTGACTTGTAAAACCCTCCTCCTAAAACATGCAGATATGTTTTGTGTTGATGAAATCTGTAGACATGTTAAAGGGACAAAGAAAAGAACAGACGCTTACAAGCACATTCCTCCAGTTTAAAACGATAGAAATGAATTGATCCCAGAAAGGAGGTGAACAGAAACAACAGATTAGCAATGAAGTGATGGGAGAAAGAAAGTACCGTACAAAGTGAGAAGGAACACGTGGTTTACAGTGGTTTCATTTGTGGTGTGTGTGTGTTTGCATCTGTTTGTGTGTGTGTGTGTGTGTCGTATGCTGGTGGTCCCTGCAACTAATGACACCCAGAGAGGGGCATAAAGGGAAAGGGTTTGGTGAAAACGAAGTTAGACAATATTGTGTTTAAGAGAATAATGTTGTAGTTGCAGTTGCTTAATACTGCGCAAGATTATCAGGTGTAAAGTGAAGTGCTTCACTTTATGTTCCTTGTGCTTTGCCCCTTTTACTGTTGTGCATATGAGTGGGTCGCAAGGCTTTTATTTTAGCTAGGTCACCTGATGGCTACTATTCTGCCCTTGGGCTGGCAGGAAACCCTGGTACAATGTGGTTGCCACAAGTTGGTATGGGGTTTCCCCCCTTCCCTTTGGTACTGCACTTGAGTGACAGCAGGGGGGTGGTACATACTGTTGTAGCTGGGACAACGGGGTGCCCGCCTCCTGGCAGTACTTTAAGGCAGGACCGCCCTAAAGTTAGTAGTGTCCTTCCCCCTCTGAGGAAGGCAGGTCACATAACTGGGAGCCTGAGATTGGGGTCTTCCATGTGCTCTTCCCTCCCAGGGAGAGTGAGTGTGGACCATACCTCTGCCTCCGCTAGGGAGGTGGGGAAGAGCTAGGACTGCTGCGGGTGCCCTTGACTTGTAGTGACGGTCCAGGGAGGCCTGCCGTGTATCTGTGCTGTACAGAGTGAATAAACTGTTCCTGTTGTTATATACCTCCTGCTTGGTGCGTGACCTTACAGGGGGGGGAGAGGTAAGAAGTTCTACCGTGGGAGATCACCTTCAGCTCCTGGAGCCTACGGCAGATGGAGGCGCTGTACTGCTGAAGAGATATGTGGGGTATGAACCCCAGAAGCCTAGTCTGTGTCCCCACTACCATCGGCGGACGACTCGGCCCTCCTGTTGCCAGCAGGTATATGCACCATATACCGTAGTAATAGACAAATCTTCCACCGGTAGGGGGAAACACTGTTACATATGCTATCAAAATTTACTTTTTTGGAATATCCCCAATAGCTAAGATGCAAAATGTTGTCATGTAGTCGTTGTGTTAAATTGTTCTCTATTGATTTTATAAATTGAGTAATACTGTATTAATTAAAATGATCTGAAGCATTTTGATGATGATGATATATATATATATATTTATATTTGGGTATAGGAAATAAAAGGTGTTAGGAAGGAGTTAAATGGCACATATATGATAATGGCGTGTAATAAAAATTCCGCATCGATGCTTGTCATTTTGTTTCCTTTTTTTTTGCGTCAATAATCTCTGCTAGGACTGACCCATCTTAAATTTCTCTGACTAATGATGCGTATCAAATGTAAGAATCTTAATTAACAAGCTTTTTACATTTGATTCATCCACAACAATAAATGCTATGCATTGAAGAACACTTTCTCGTGTCTTGATACAGAGGGGGTTATTCGATAAACTGTGGTAGTGCCGATCAGGGCAGCATCGCACTGAAACTCCCATTGACTTCAGTAAGAGTTTGTGTGATAGTGCCCCTATCGTCACTATGTCAGTGTAATGCACAACCCCTATAGACCCACACATTCTTCACAAATAGGCTTGCCATGTTAGCCGGATAGACTTCACTCTGTGAATTTTAATGAACCTGGATACTTAATAGAGAGAATGAGCGGCCTTTCTGACATGCTAATCGTTCTCCCTTGGAAATGTTGCGGTTACTATCCTAAAACCAGGCATGTGAAGCTTGTTAGCTGTAGGAATTAAGACCACCCCCATTTACTGGTATATTCCTCTCTTTTGTGTCCTTTTTATGAAACGTCAGTGAAGTATAATGTAGTAACTGAGTTATAGCTTGCCTATTGAGTCATATTATACCTTATCTCAGCGGTGCGCAAACTCAGGGGGCGCAATATTTTTTTGGGGGAGGGCGCGGGCAGTTGCAGTGGTCCCGCGCTCTTCCTCAAGGCATTTTAAATGAATGCCGGGGTACCGCTCGAGGCCTCTGCAACCTCTCCTTACCGGTATTCAGCCGGCTTCAGGACGCGTGACCATGGCAACGCGGCATCATGTAACGTCGCGGTTGCCATGGTAACGTGCCGTCAAATGACGCGCGGGTCACGTGACGTCACACGAACCCGTGCGAGGTAAGGGGGAGGGGAGCAACAACGGAGGAGAGCAGGCAGGCGGGGGGGGCAGTAAAAAAGGTTTGTGCACCCCTCCCTTATCTTATCCATTGTTAGTTTGTCCTCACACTTGAATTTATGATTAGATGCTATTTTCCGACCAGCCAGTACGCAGGTGTACAGGCGACCCAACAGTTAGGCTGCGCTTATAGTACTGGCTACAGCGATGGCGACGGTGTGCAGCCGCAAAGCAACCTAATGTAGCCCCTGTCGTCCTCCCTTGGTCTCCCGCACCAGAGTGCAGGAATCACAATCGCTACGGCGATGGCTGACGTCAGCGGTCGCGCAGCCAGCACTAGGATCACTTCCTCTTCAAAGTAACTGGCGGAGGTTTTCACCTTTGCAAACCGGCCACTCCCAATCTGATCTGTAATCTAATAGTCACTTATTTCAATGGGGAATTATTATTTTTTTTTAGTGATTTTCTAGTCCCTACAATATGTGAGAGGTCTGGAGTAATCTGTGTGTGTCTCACTCAAAAGCTAAATCATGGATCTGGGCGGGGAAGAATCAACTGCAATCCTGGTTTGCGAACTCTCTTAGGCCTCGGTCAGGCGCTTCGCTTGCGTGCTGAGGCGCGCTGAGGCTCAGGGAAAGCGGGTGCTTTCCCTGGCCTTGCGGTTGCTTGCCCTGCGCACCGTCAGGTGGCGGGACAGGGGCGGGCCAGTGATGTCACTGAGCTGGATCGCCCTCATTGGGCGAAGCGCTCACGTGACCGGCCCTGCGCTCAGGCAAGCGCGTGAATTTAAAAATCTGCTAAGACCTACGCTTCCGCGCGCTTGCGGAAGCGTAGGCGAGCCCCTACTAAAGCCGCTCTAATTGCGGCTGCAGGGGCTCAGTGCCAAGCATGAGCGAGCGCCAGCACGCTTCATCGAGCAAGCGCTTACCATGGACGAGGCCTTACTTGGGCAAGGTTAATTGATTATAGCTGTTATCCCTTTGCTTACAAATGCTCACCCACTTCTGCAGTCTCTTGGTGGACTTGAACAGAAACTACCATCGAGTTCTCCCACTACTTTTATTACACCGTTCTCACCTCGGCACTGGCCTTTATATAAACTTCAATACGCTCATGATGCTGTAGTGCAGGGGAGCGCAAACATTTGCTGCTGCGTCCCCCTGCCTTTCCTCCACTGGTGCTCCGCCCCCCCCCCCTCTCCCTCCTTACCATGATGCGGCGTCAAATGACGCTGCGGGGGTCATGTGACGTCACGTGACGCAGCGTTGCCATGGACAGGCGTCCTAACGCCGGCAGAATCAAGGTAAGTTTAGTGTTGCAGAGGCCCCGCGCGATCCGCCGGCATTTAATTTAAATGCCTTGGGGAAGAGCGCAGGGGGCTCTGCAATGCCGCGCCCCCCCCCTCCCACTTTGCGCACCCCTGCTGTAGTGTGTGCTCAAAAAAAAAAAAAAGTCAATGAGCCAGTGCTGAGAAAGAGATTGTGGAGGTGGGTTAAAGTAGGAATGGTCGTAGTGGAAAAAGAGTGAAAAAGTCTTGAAGGAAAAGACATTGTGATATATCATTCTGCGCAATATCAGCTTTGTGTTGGAAATGTGTAGCATGTTCTTGAGCTGTGAAGGCGGGGAGGTGGAGAGCGGGACCAGAGAGAAGGTGGGTGGGGAGGTGGGGATGTGATTTAAAGTGGAGCACAACCATAGAAGATTGGAGGCTAGAGAAAATATAAGAGAGGAAAAATAAGTTTGCATTACTACAGAAAGGGCAGCATGATAGGAAGATAGAATGCATTTGTAGTGTATAACATCTGATTGGTTGTGTGATTTGCTCCACTGACGTTCAGCGCTGTGGGAGCACTAGCAGCGGCGGTGGCGCGTTGTGCCAGTGTGCCACGGTTCAGGTTTCATAGGGCGCGGGCAGTGAGTTGTGGCAGGAGCGACCTGATCAAGGGCAGATCAAATGGAGCTGTGAAACGGGGAGGCTGCCGAGTCTGGGCGGGTGAAGGTGTACAGAGGAGTGATATGGTGCTGTGGGGAATAGATGCTGAGAGCGGAGAAGTTACATGGATCAATAGTTGTAAATGTTTTCCCTGCATATATGATGAAGGGGACACAGCAAACATTGCATGCAGGGCTCAATCTGACAAAATAATTGGCTGTCCCAAAAAAACTAGATCCTCGCCTAGACATTACATAATGAATGTTTTAACTTAACTAAATAGGAGTTATATATGCGCAATAATTTTATTCATAAACGTACTTCACCATATTGGTATCTTTTTCATTTACAAGTACATCTCGTTGTGGAATTCGAATATAAGACTTGTTCACGTATTTATCCTTCAGGTGTTGTATATCCATGCACCTGTGTCTCTGATTTGCGCCTTTTGTGGGTTTTTTTTTGTACTTTGTATTTTCTTTGGGGTGGTGTACACCCCATTACATTGTGGCAGCACTCATAGACATCATTGCAACACTATTTTAAATCAGTTTTGCGCACCTTATACATTTTCTTTTTATATTATATATATATATATCAAATAAAACATTACTCTTAAACCTCCAATCAGCTTTAATAAGCAACTCATACGGTGTTTCAATAGCCACAGAAAATAAGTGCACAGTGTCTGGAAGAGGTAGGCGAGAGAAGTGTGAGAAGGGAAAGAAAACGGCTCGTGTGAGCGAGAAGCGAATCTCCTTGAGCTAACACGGTTGCTATGACGACATTCCAAAGAGGAACAGGAAGCGGCAGAAAATAGAATCCATTCTGCTGAGGCCTGCAATAGCTCTGCGGAGCGCAGTTCCCCGCAGGAGGTTACCACGGAGACACTGATGAAAGGGAGGCTGCCGCATTCTTTTTCTTCTCTCTCCCCCTTTCCCGTTCTTTAAAATGTGCTGGCTGCTGCACCTGTGCAGGTAGCAGGACGAGGCAGGAGAAGGATGAGAAACAACAGGAAATCACAGGAGATCATTGTGAGCCAAAATGTGTTTTAAAAGAGACGCATTTGTATCAGTTAATGGTTTGCTGTGGAAATGCAGTAACAGTCTTGTTGGCGGGTTTTAAAAAATAAAATAAAAAAAGTCCAAGCAACGTTTTGCCCTGGTTCCTGTAAAGAGAACTGCGTGATGCTTAACCCCTGGAGTCCTGGAAGGGGTCGAGCTGCGCTGTGTTTAGTGGTTAATTACTTGTCGTACATTCTTTAATGAAAGATTCTCATCCTCCATTAGGTCCAGGTGAAATATTGGACGGAGGGGCAGAGTCTTCAAGCACTGGCACGGGGTCCGCCGTTAACTTCCATACAAATCAATGGGAGAGAGAGGTTTCCTAGGCTGTGTCTTTACCTCAATATATCAATAGGGAGAAAAGACATAAAAAAGCCCTACCTATCCCAGTGACCCTAATTGGTAGCCTGGTAACACCCATATTCTTTTTATATCTTCCTTTTACATAAGCCTTTTCGAAAAATATTTGATATTTACATAAATCATTTTTGCATTCTCCGTTTTTTTTGTACAGCTGTATTTTTTTTTTTAAATGAATTTTGTTTCTTGTTCAGTATATTTTTTGTGTCGCAAACCGGGCTTGGTCGGAATACCCTGGTTAAGACTCCGTGCTCTAACCCAGGGGTGGGGCAACTTCAAATCCTCAAGGGCCACCAAAAGGTGAGGTTTTCAGGATTTCCCTGCTTCAGCACAGGGGGCTCAGTCAAAGACGGAGCCACTGATTGAGCAATCGGTGCTGAAGCAAGGACTGACTGAGCCACCTGTGCTGATGCAGGGATATCCTGAAAACCTGACCAGTTGGTGGCCCTTGAGGACTGGAGTTGCCCCACCCCTGTTCTAACCAATTGGACATGCAAATTGCACAACTGCAGTCTCTTAATAGTGTCCCAAAGCCATCAGATAACAGGGCCTATTCTATAAACTTCGATAACTAGCCCATCGAGGATTTTGAGCAGTTCCTGAACGATTTGGCAAGGTTTGCTATTCAGAAAGCGCCTATGACCTGCCGAACTCGTCCGGGACGTGCATCTCCCCGAGCGGTCTCGCTCCGGCTCAAACACACCGAGCGGGAGCTGAAAGCAGCTCCAACTCGCGGTTTTTTTATAACATCACCCTATTCTAGTACCTCCAATGAGATCGTCGAGGCTCTCAGCTAGCGAGCTCCGCGTTAATTACATCTCGCCACCCCAAGGGTGACGAGATGGGATGTGCGAGTAGGACTTAGAATTAATTTTTATTGCTTCGGATTGAAGCCGGGAGTCTCCGGAGCCGATACACATTAATACCAGCTCTGGAGACCCCCCCGGCTTCCGTCCTACGTAATAGAAATACATTTACAGGCAGCTTCATTACCTTAGTGGCTAACCGCTAAGTTAATGAAGGGGTTAAACTCTAGTGTCCCGTTTATTGGGGACAGCGGGGGTGGGTGAAGGTGGTATTTGGCCCATGGTGGGTGTTTATGCCTATCAAAAGGGTAGCAGCAGGAGTTAACCCTTCATTACCTTAGCGGTTAGCCGCTAGGTTAATGAACCTGCCTGTAAATGTATTTTTATTGCATTGGATTGAAGCAGAGGTTCTCGGGAGCTAGTATTAATGTGTGTGTAATGGTATTAGCCACTACTTCAACCAATCGGATTGTGAGATATACCACATGGTACACCCCAGTCCAATTGGTTGAAGTACCATGTGATTAGGGTTATCGGGTGGCTTCTCCAAAAATACTGGACAAATGGTGAAAGGTGCGATGTGCTCAAGACACACACATGCACACACCTCTCCGCTCAGTGCTGTTTCCTCATCTCCTTAGCCCCATCACCAGACTCCTGACACCTCCTCCTGATTGGCCGCATTACCCAGCAGCCACCAATCAGGACGGAGGAAGCTGCCCGGCCCCCTAGCAACAGCCCTGCACTGGGAAAACCCGCAACCCCCCAAGCCAGTCAGGTCACTATGTCCAGAGAGGTAATACCGGACACATACACGTCCAGAGAGGTAATACCAGACACATACATGTCCAGAGAGGTAATACCGGTATACACATACATGTCCAGAGATGTAATACCGGTATACACATACATGTCCAGTATTACCTCTAATTTTTTACTGGACAGAGTGTTCAAATACAGGACATCATCCCTGTAAGAGGATGTCACGTCCTTTAAAAAAAAATGGAAGCTGTCACATGGTACTTAAACCAATCAGATTGGGGGTGTACCATGTGATGTATTAATGTGTGTAATGGTATTAGCTACTATTTCAACCAATCGGATTGTGAGATATACCACATGATAAACCCCCAATCCGATTGGTCGAAGTACCATGTGATGGCAGCCATTTTTTTTAAAAGGATGTGACATCATCCCTTTTAGATAATGTCACTGTTAGGAATGTGAGCACACAGCGCCTCAGGCGGAGCTCACGGCTCTCTCCTTACACTGCTCAGACCCTTCCACTACAACCACGCAAGCCCCCTTCAGCTTCATCACTTACCCCTCGGAATGGTGAGATGCTGCACGAGGTTCTTCCTCCACACTCTACGCTGCAGCCGTCGGCGCGGATTTGCCGTCCCGCGCGCACATGTGCACCCCATGTTGCTTCCTCTCATGCACACTTTGGACTTACAGTGCACACACAAAAGCCCTTGAACTTATCCCCACTCAGGCTCCGCCCCCAAACACCGCATGGTTACAATCTGGCTCTTGCTGAGTGTCACCTGAGCTCTAACAACAGCATCCAATGCACTGAAGCTCCCTGGGCTCCTCCAGGCACGCCCCCTCTCCTGGTTGGCTGTTCCAGCTTTATATACCCTCTCTGTTCTGTGCTTCCTTGCTCGTCATAGTTTTTGTATGGGTGTTTCACAGTGCTTGTTCTTTGATTCTCTCGGTTTTGACGCGGCTTGGCAGAATACCCCCTTTGGCTCTCGACTTCGGATTGTTCCTGTTTACGTACCTTCTGGCTCCCTTCAACCACGGCACTCATCTCGATCCCTCCATACGTCTCCTACCCCTGATCTCGGCAACGGCAACGACCATTCTTCTGGGAAAACGGTATCGGCAAGTATTCTCGCAATACACCCCATCTGGCCTGGCACCATCTAATACCACAACCCGGACACGTCCCTCGCTCTGTCGGTGTGTGTATTCATACCTGCCACCTCAGTTCTAGGGACAGGTCTGGTCTGCGGGCTACTCCGGTGTAACAGTCACATCCTTTAAAAAAAATGGAAGATGTCACATGGTACTTCAACCAATCGGATTGGGGGTGTACCATGTAAGGCCCCACAAAAAAGAGCCCTGTCACATGGTACACCAGCCAATCGGCAGGGCCGCCAACAGGGGGTGACAGCCGGTGCTGGCGTCCCGGGACACCGCGTGGCCGTGCCCGTTTTATTAAAAAAAAAGTTTTAAAAAAATGGCGACCTCCCCGTGCGCATGCACAGAGCCGAGGTCCCGGCGCTCATGCGCAGGGAAAGCAGGGTGTCCAGCCTGTGCCTTTGCGCCCGCACCCCCCGGTCCCAACGTAATGAAGCTGTTTTTATTTACATTTTAATACTAGTGTACGGGAGCAGGGGTCTCCGGAGCTGAACCGCATTGATTTCAGCCTCGGGGACCCACTGCTTCCCGAGTTACAGGCCCCGATAAGGGGTGCCGGTATCCCCCTGCAATGCTTAAATCTCCCGCGTCACGTGATCGTAAAATTTAAACGCCCCCCCTTCCCGTCGTGATCTTGTCTTTCCCCTCACAGACCGCAAATCGTGACTTGACAAGGTGCGCCTGCTGCCAGGCGCTGCGACCCCAGCGTGCGCGCAGTGACTGGGGCCGTAACCTGATAACTGGGCAGGGAGATGCAGCTCCCTCTGTGCAGCTCTTACAGGCTGCGGCCAGATAATACGGGGGCGAACTGAGAAAAAGGCTGAGATCACATCGCTGCTGTCCCAGGCAGTATTGGCATTTTCCTACCTCACGGGTTGAGACTTGTGGCAACACTTTCAGAGTCTTTCTGAATACCGTGATAACACAAATGACAAACCGTTCGATGGGGTCATTCTAAACCGCTTGATGGGGTCATGCTAAACTATTCGATGGGGTCGTGCCAAACCGTTCGGTGGGATCATGCTTAACCATTCAATGGGGTCATGCCAAACCGTTTGATGGGGTTGTGCCAAACCGTTCGATGGGGTCGTGCCAAACCGTTCGATGGGGAAACCGTTCGATGGGGTCATGCCAAACCGTTCAATGGGGTCTTGCCAAACCGTTCGATGGGATCATGCCAAACTGTTTGATGGGATCATGCCAAACTGTTCGATGGGATCATGCCAAACCATTCGATGGGATCATGCCAAACTGTTCGATGGGATCATGCCAAACTGTTTGATGGGATCATGCCAAACTGTTCGATGGGATCATGCCAAACTGTTCGATGGGATCATGCCAAACCGTTCGATGGGGTCGTGCCAAACCGTTCGATGGGATCATGCCAAACCGTTCGATGGGGAAACCGTTCGATGGGGTCATGCCAAACTGTTCGATGGGATCATGCCAAACTGTTCGATGGGATCATGCCAAACTGTTCGATGGGGTCATGCCAAACTGTTCGATGGGATCATGCCAAACTGTTCGATGGGATCATGCCAAACCGTTCGATGGGGTCTTGCCAAACCGTTCGATGGGATCATGCCAAACTGTTCGATGGGATCATGCCAAACCGTTCGATGGGGTCTTGCCAAACTGTTCGATGGGATCATGCCAAACCGTTCGATGGGATCATGCCAAACTGTTCGATGGGATCATGCCAAACTGTTCGATGGGATCATGCCAAACCGTTCGATGGGATCATGCCAAACCGTTCGATGGGATCATGCCAAACTGTTTGATGGGATCATGCCAAACTGTTCGATGGGATCATGCCAAACCGTTCGATGGGATCATGCCAAACTGTTTGATGGGATCATGCCAAACAAACTGTTCGATGGGATCATGCCAAACTGTTCGATGGGATCATGCCAAACCGTTCGATGGGATCATGCCAAACTGTTCGATGGGATCATGCCAAACTGTTTGATGGGATCATGCCAAACTGTTTGATGGGATCATGCCAAACTGTTCGATGGGATCATGCCAAACTGTTCGATGGGATCGTGCCAAACTGTTCGATGGGGTCGTGCCAAACCGTTCGATGGGATCATGCCAAACTGTTCGATGGGATCATGCCAAACTGTTCGATGGGATCATGCCAAACTGTTCGATGGGATCATGCCAAACCGTTCGATGGGATCATGCCAAACTGTTCGATGGGGTCATGCCAAACCGTTCGATGGGGTCGTGCCAAACCGTTCGATGGGATCATGCCAAACCGTTTGATGGGGTTGTGCCAAACAGTTCGATGGGGAAACCGTTCGATGGGGTCGTGCCAAACCGTTCGACGGGGTCATGCCAAACCGTTTGAGAAGGCTGCAATTTTATCGAAGCTATTAGAATAGGCCCCTGGTAGAGCTACCAGGAAATGACATTTTATAGCAGCTGCAGTATAAAAGGAAGGAGGGGGAAACGTGTGTTGTTCTAAGCTGCCCCTTTATTTGTATCCATTTTCCTTCCGCCTAGGCCAGATATATTTTGTGATATTAAAGTTCCAGTGCTTTAAAGGCGTGCGTGAGGTATATTACTGTGTCTTTCCCTGTATCGCTGGAGTCTCTTTACATTCTTGATGTAGCTTACACAAGAAGGCTTAATACACGCTGCTTGCATTTATCTGCCTCAGCCTGCACACCCATTTAGAAGATCAGACTGTGGTCTCTAATAACTCATGCTGATGCCGAGGATCCAGATGGCCCAGTTAATAGGGCTCAAAGTAGTAAATCTCCCTTATTGCTGCTTTTTCTCAGAGCCTCACCAGTAAAGCTGTACTCAACCTTGGCTTTCTCCAGCCCATTGTGCAAATAGAATCTAAAAATGCCCTTACTTACCTAACAGTATATTGCTACAGTGCATTCAGATATATTGTTCCGCTTCGTCAAATTAAACATGCAGAGGGTGATCATGACCACACAGGCACTGATCCACAACATGGTACTAAGATTTAGCACACCTATTCAAATGAGAGTAAAGGCGTGATAAAGATTTGCACCCTTTTGTGGATCTGGAGCATACGGTTTATTCCAGCACTCTATAAACATTTAGGTTTGTTTTCTTTATTATTCTTAATGAAGCAGCAAAACACGTACAAATTTGGAATAATGTCCATTTGACAATGTCCTTGTTACTTTGGGGTAGGTATGTAAATTGTACACACACACATATGTATGCGAGCGTATCTGGAAGCCTGCGCCTGTTCTGCCTTATGTCTTGGCTGTGCGCATTTCCACCCTTTTATTACAGCTTCCCCCTGGGATCATGCTGTGCCTTCAGCAGAGACCCTACGATTAGATCCTACCTCAGCACCAGCTGCAGTTACCCTGTGCCACGCGGGGGGGGGGGGGGTCAAAAGGCCCCCAATATCACCAAGCTGCAGCTCATGCTGTCTGTGGTGTCTTAAATCAAAGGACTGAAGGGACAAGTAAGGTTTGGGGCAAACATGCATTTTATCATTTATCTGTCAACGGTTCCGAGCGATTCCATATGATTTTAATAACATCTGAGTATTTTTCTATTTATACAACTTTGATTAGATGTATGGTAACTTTGTTTGCCTGATCTTTAGGTTTTACTGTTAACAAATAGCAACTAGAATACGTGTCTGTCAACATCAGGCATTTTAATCTCTGGTATCTTTCATTGACTAGCAGGGCTTGAATGAAACCCATGTGACATCTGAAATCTTTGACCCACATTTGTACAGAGTTGACTTATGTTGTGTTAAAAGATGTGATTTACTGCATCATAGTTACAGAGTTATGTCAGAAAGTTGCAATAAATCAATGCAACCGAGGTATAAGTAGGTCAGAGTGTTGCATGGTGGGAAAATGCATCTCATTGCGATGTCATCATAAGCACATGCATGTTTTGTGACTCAGAACTTCTACATTAGAATGGCATAAAATATAAAACATGCTTAATGAGATCAGTAATAAGGAATTACTCCTTACTCACGGAGAAGGGAAGAATAGTAGCTGGTGGATCATTTAGCTAATGATCGAGGTCGTCCGCTTTCTAAGCAGGAGATCAATTTGTTTAAAAAAAATGTCACATCACCCAGACTTTGTGGAAATATTTTTAAAGCTCTTTTTAAGGCATTATGTGTTTAATGGCTGCGTTTTTGTATTTTAAATATCTAAATATATAAGGTACTTTTACTGCGAAGCAATAAAACGCTATTCAAAAAAAATTCTATTTTAAAGGCAAATCTTAATACCACGCCTCCATAAATTGAAAGAAGCAAATCATTCCCCTCCCCCCCCCCCCAAATTATTGTTTTTAAAGTTTACCTAAACTGTGGGGTCCAATAGAGCTGATCAGGGATTTTCCAACGTCCAGGGAACCCGTGTAAAAAGGAATAACATTTTTTGTTGCACTTTCTTTTAAAAAAAAAAAAAAAAAATTACAATTATGGTTTCTGGAGCACCAATGAAAACTGCAGTGTCATATCCTGAAGACACTGGACCCTGCGCATACTTTGTGTCCACCCAGCAAGTATTGTACAAAAATCCTCGTCCCTCGGGAACCAAGGAGTCTCTCAAGGTCGGGGATCACAGATCAGCTCAGAGGGAACCCCCAGTTTAATTATTTATTTATTTATTTTTGAGTAGGCGGGACTGCTGTTTTTAAATCACAACGCTGTAGGTCTTTTAAAATGAATAGCCCTGGAACCTATTTGTTGGGAGAATTCTGACTAATTTGCTTAATGAACAGCTCAGTATCTTCTGGTACCTAAAAGCGGCTTGTTTAGCAACAGATTTGGAGTATATTTAGAGTGCTAAACATTCAGACTTTTGCTTTGCAAGCTGTTAAGCGTCCCTAGCACATCCCCCTTTACACAAGTACTGGAGACCCTGAATTGTCTTTTGTGTACATATCAGAAAGGGGAGATACAGCCATTTAAATAATTAATTTTCAGCCTAAATGGCTCCTTCTCTAGATCTTAAAATTACCAATAGAGGCACTTTCTTGGCCCACATAAGTAGTGTAAATAATCCTGTATTCTGAATATTTAAGAATCTATGATCCATATACCATAAGGTAAAACTGGGTACTTCCAGTTCTTTATCAACATATTATTTATTGAGCCAAGACATTCCTTTAATGCAGTGTTTCTCAACCAGAGGACCTTGGTGGGACGTGACCCTCTGCCAAGGGTGCCGCGGCACCAGTGGAAGAACTCAGCTGGCTGCTCTGGGGGAACATCCCGCGGTGCCTGGAGATATAGAGGGTGCGACCCGCCTCTCCTCTCTCAGCCCAGCACAGAGGAAAGAGAAAACCCTCTTCATCTCCAGACCTTGCAGGATGTGCCCGCTGAGCAGCTGACATGTATGAGTTGTGTGGGAGGAAAGAGGGAAGGAGTGTGGGCTTACTGTGGGGAGGAGAGTGTAATGGATTTTTGTGTGTGCGTGTGTGTGTGTGTGTGTGTGTAGGGGGGGGGGGTTGCGTGATGGCTTTGTATGGGAAGGGTGAGGAAGGGCATTATTGGGGTGGTGGAAGGGATGTGGTGTAAAGAAGAGAAGGGGGGGTGAATGTGATGTATATTAAGAAAGAGGGTGAGTGTGCTGTGTGAGAAGGGGGGTACATGTGGAATGTGTCGAGTAAAAGGGTGAGTAAGGGGTGTGTGCGGGGGTGTGTGCTTATGAAAAGGAAGATGAGGGTGTGTGAGTGTAAGCAAGGGGGGGAGGAGTGCGGTCCTAGGAGCAGGGGTATCCAGAGATGTTAAAAATCATTTTGGGGTGCCCCTGCTCCAAAAAGGTTGTGAACCACTGCTCTAACATTTTGGGTGCAAAATGACAGCCTTTCCCAAGGACATGGCCATCAGTAACGTTTCAGCTTTACAACTTATCTAAAAGTTGTTTCAAACATTTGTAAGGCCCACTTCATCACTTTTTAAGAAACCAGCCTTAAAGCAGCAGTTCAAGCTGCCGTTTTTTTAAAAATGTGTTTTTTTTTCCATTCAATATGTGCATCAATACAATCTACACACTGACAAGTGATTAGCTAAGTTGCCGATCGATCCATTCTCCTGTGATCTATCAGCGAAGATTCGGCTCGGGGGTTCTTTAAATCACTGTTAGGGCTGCAGAAGACTACCCAAGATGCAAAGTTTTGTGTGGAAAATCATGTGACCAGGCAGGCACTAGAAACAATTGGTGCACTGCTAGAGAGAGGGCAGGGCTCAAGCCCAGAGCCTGTTTCAGAAGAGGAAGGGGATGTGACTTTGTAAATGGTTGCTATTTTATTTTTTCAATGCAACAAGTATTTTCTCATAGTACGGAATTTATTTCTCAAAAAAAAAAAACACATGTAGGATATCGCTTGAACTGCAGCTTTAAATAGAAATGACATTGTAGTTCCTTTGTGAAGTAGGTAAGTAACGTTATGCCCCTGAGAGCCATATAATGAATCCTACAGTTATTCCATCTTAGAAAAGAATAACCGTTCAGGGTTGCACACACTGTCATCTCTATACAGTAGGGCCCCGCTTCTTGGCGTTCCGCTTCTCGGCGTTCCGTGAATACGGCAGTTCTTTAAATAAATGTTTCTTGACTCAGTGCTTGGTGCGTGCACCCAAGCGCCCGTTAACCCCGCCCCCCCCCCCCCCCCCAGTGCGCCGGGTTGCGTCATGCAGCCCAAGCTCTCCTCATGCTCGTGCCCCCTCCCCCTTTCCCTCCTCTGTTCCCGCTCAATCCCTTCTCGGCTCGCTTCCGGAATGCTGCATTCTGGGACGAACTAGGAGGGACGGGAGGTCGCAGGTGAATATAGCCTTTTTATGTGTGCAGAGCGCAGAAATGCTATGTTCCGCTTTTCGGCGGGGGTCTGGAACCGAATCCGCCGTATGAGTGTGACCCTACTGTACGTCAATGAATGAGATCAACCATAGATCAACTACGCAAAACAATGTGTTCATCTCAATTAAATATATATTTTTAAATAAATAGAAGTTTTTCAGTTACTACCTTCAACAGAGACACTTTAGAGCAAAGGTCTTTTTGAAGATATCCCCACACAAATTACATGCTTTCGTGCATCTTTTATAAAACAAGAACGTATTCATCCAGAATATTTTGATTGTTGCCGTGTGAATTCAAAACGGAGCGCAGAACATACTTTTGACATTGAGCTTATTTCAGCCGCATCCTGCCTCAAAGCGGTGTCTTTCTATCTTTACTGCTGCTGGAAAGGAAGGGAGCCAGCCCCGCGTTTGTTTTCTGATTCGTGTTAACGGCAAAGCCAAGCTGGAAAGGGTTAAGCCGTTCCTCGGTGATTGTGTCATCTCTTTGGGGACCTTTTTCTCATTCTGAGAACGAGTGCTGAGAGGCGAGAGGCGTGGGGCAGGCTCTTTTTTTTTTATTTTGTCTTTGGGGCAGCGCAGCTGTGAGCAGCGGCCTTTTGCCTCGCAGATGGATGGAAAGAAGGCTACATAGAGGATTTTTCTTTTTTCCCCTGTGTGCGTCTAAAAACCTAATTGTCTAATGTCTAATCTGTCAGCTAGGGGGACAGCCTGCACAAGCTCCTTCCAGGCAGCCTGATAAATACAGCCGAAGCTCTGCCAGTCCTCCTTCCTCTCTGTGCTGCTTAATTGGTATCAGTATGTGAGGGTACTTTGCATGCCTGCCTGCAGAATTCTGTGTAAGGATGGAGATATGCTCGACCAGCAACAGACACTGATCTCTGTCCTTGCACAATCAATGATCGTAAAAAAACTTTTACAAAAAAACGACTAATAAAAATCCTACACCATTTTAGATGTACATTGTGTTTTTTATTATTATTATTTTTTTTTAAACATGTTAAGGAACATCAACAATCTTTCTTGTAATATGCAGATACATGCTTGTTAATTTGTATTGTTAATTCTTTCAGTAAGAAATTAGATGTGACGAGCAGCTGCTTCTTATGGGACAAGAACAGTCATTATTATTATTATTATTATTATTATCTTTTTTATTTATCATACGCATGTTAAGTTATGATATGGCGCCTACATATACCGCAGCGCTGTACAACGTGGGAAGGAGGTCAATAACATTGTATGACAAGACAGTGCATATATGTTAAGAAGAGCTTGCGATATAGTAATGCATGTATTCATAAAGTGGACATGGATTACAAGACTTCTAAAATGTGTATTTCTACATATGTGTAATAAGTGGTCCTCTTAACAACCGCTTTACCAGTGGCTAACTAATGTTCTCTAGCTTTGAAATTGTTGTTCGTATATTAGCACCGAGATGCCCTACGTCCTTGCTCTCTACATGCTCATGATATCAGTCAACTCTACTCTGCTTTTATTTTTCATTAAAGCAGCGATCCTGAATCAGAAGATCTCCCCCCCACCCCCCCACCAGAGCTCAGCGGCGACCCCAGTAAGTCCGAGGACCCCTAGGTTCAGAAGATATTTGTAGTTTTTTGTGTGCAGGATTTGACACACACTACAATTATGGAGCCAGACTACAAGCATGGCCGTCTGGGTTACCAATAGATAATGATGTTGCAACTTTTCTGTTGGCCATCAGAGCAAGCCCTGACTCCAGCGGCCATATTGTTTCCCCAGTCTGCCCGGTGGCACCGCAGACCACCCTGGGCTCTAGAACCAGAGTGTCGGGAGACCACCGACTGCTAAGCTCCGACTGTGATTCTGCTGCATGCCTGTTTGGTGTACACTGCTTAGTACAGGGGTGGGCAACTCCAGGCCTCAAGGACCACCAACAGGTCAGGTCTTCAGGATATCCCTGCTTCAGCACAGGTGGCTCAACCATTCCCTGCTTCAGCACAGGGGGATCAAGCAGTACTGAGCCACCTGTGCTGAAGCAGGTATATCCTTAAAACCTGACCTGTTGGTGGCCCTTGAGGACTGGAGTTGTCCCACCCCTGGCGTAGTAGCTAACAGTGTTTACGTTTGTATTTGTTATTTTATGTTACCCAGTGTTTTAGAAACTAGAGTTCAGTACAATTGACAAAAGCTGAAGAGACTGTAGTAGAAAATACATGTAGAGTTGTGTATATAGTATGTACTCTTGTATGAGTATTAATCGTTATTAGGAGGAGTTTTCTGCAGTGTGGAATGTACTCTTTGGATTATACATTCATATTTGTCCCACGCAAAAACCGGAACAAATGTCACGCACGCGCAGTTGCCGACTATGCATGCGCAAACAGCAAGCACCGACTGCGCGAAGAGCGCTTACCGACTGCACATGCGCGATCGGCAGTTGTGGACTTGCCAAGAGCGCTTGCCAAATGCGCGATTAGCGATTGCCGGTCACTCATGCCCATGCGCGATCGGAGCGTGCTGGTAGTGCATGCGCATGAGTAGCCGGCAAGTGCCGATCGTGCATTTTGGCAAGCGCTCTTCACGCATGCGCAGTCGGCACTCGCCAAGGGGATCCAAAAACCAGGACAGCACTGGAATAAGTGGGGACAGCGCCCTAAAAACTGGGACTGTCCCGGCTAAACCGGGACATCTGGTCATTCAATGCCATGTTTCCTGCTTTTCAAATAATTCATCATATAAAAATCATAATGAGAAGTTTCTTACAAGGTAGGAAACATGAGAATATTATTTTCAAACACCCATATGGCAGTATTGAGTAGACTTACCTTGAAGTGTCACCTATTTCTACATATCTTAGTACTACTGTATTGTTTTTTTTATTTATTAAACATACCCCAAAATTAGAGGTTTGAAGAATAACAAATACATGTGCAAACATATAAAACCACTTAGCACTGACTGCCCGACTAGCACCCTCTCTATACACCTTTAAGACCCGTCTTAAAACCCACCTCCTTATCGAAGCATATGAGTAGCTCTGTGGCTGATACTTTACACCTCATACATAAACCTTGGCCCCCTGCCGACGCACTTACCAGAACACCCTCCTACTGTGTCTGTACGTTCTTCCTACCTACCAATTAGATTGTAAGCTCTTCGGGACAGGGACTCCTTTTCCTAAATGTTACATTTATGTCTGAAGCACTTCTTCCCATTATGTGTTATTTGTATTATTTATTTATATGATTGTCACGTTTATTACTGCTGTGAAGCGCTATGTACAGTAATGGCTCTATATAAATAAAGATATACATACATACATACATACATACATACATGCAATGTATTGGATATCTCTAATGGGAGTCCTAAAAAAATACTGACTTCGCTCTGGGTCCTGAAAAGAGGCTTGAGAACACCTGCCTGCCCTGGGTTTTTATTTTCAATGAAGCCATCTAGTCTGATTTCAGAATACCACCACAATCCCTCTGAATGACATTACATGTGGGTCGCTAAACTCGATGGGGCCCTGCTACACACACTTTATATAAAGTTTATGAACATACTTATAAACACGGTGGATTACTGTATAGATGACAAGCAAATCGTATTATTGCTCATATTTAATGGATTTTTAACAACTTCAGTGGAAAGATCTGCAAAGTGATGCTCTGTCTGTATACAGTGATATATGCTCTGGTTCTGTATACAGTGATATCATATGCTCTGGTTCTGTATACAGTGATATGATATGCTCTGGCTCTGTATACAGTGATATGATGTGCTCTGGTTCTGTATACAGTGATATGCTCTGGCTCTGTATACAGTGATATGCTCTGGTTCTGTATTCAGTGATATATTATGCTCTGGTTCTGTATACAGTGATATGCTCTGGTTCTGTATACAGTGATATGCTCTGGTTCTGTATACAGTGATATGATGTGCTCTGGTTCTGTATACAGTGATATGCTCTGTCTGTATACAGTGATATATGCTCTGGTTCTGTATACAGTGATATGATATGCTCTGGCTCTGTATACAGTGATATGATATGCTCTGGCTCTGTATACAGTGATATGATATGCTCTGGTTCTGTATACAGTGATATTATGTGCTCTGGTTCTGTATACAGTGATATGCTCTGGCTCTGTATACAGTGATATGCTCTGGTTCTGTATACAGTGATATGATATGCTCTTGCTCTGTATACAGTGATATGCTCTGGTTCTGTATACAGTGATATGCTCTGGATCTGTATATAGTGATATGCTCTGGTTCTGTATACAGTGATACAATGTGAACTTGCAGCAGGAGAGTGTAGAGAATAAAGTTCTTTTTGCTGGTTTCGTTCTCCCAGTGCACTGCGGAGAGAACCTATTTGTTTGTAAAGGAGCAAACGAGGCTGAATTAATTCACTGCTGCTTCGCGCTGCTGAGCTCATTCCTAATTAGAGCTGAGAAGGCAGGATGAAAACTGCGAAGGTGCCCTCCACCCCCCCCCCCTTTTATCCCTCCTCCCCTCCATCGTCCCTCATCTTTCTCCCTATTTCCCTGCCAATTTCCCTTTTCACACTGTGTTGTTCTTCTTCTTGTCATTTTCCTGTTCAACTATTTAGTTTCAGTTCTATTTTGAATTTTCCCCACCGTCGTTTTGTATCCAAGCATCAATTCCCCCCCGCCGCCCCCCTCCGGTCTTCAACGGATCTGTGCGACATCCTGCCCTACACTGTGTAGGAAACTGCATCTCACGGTAAGGCTAAGGCCGTGTCCATAGATGGACAGGCCGTGCTGAGGCGTGCGGACGCTCCGCGCTGAGCCCCTGCATCCTCAATGAGGATGCCTTGAGAGGGGGCTCACGCGAGCGTCCGCAGGCGTGCGGAGGAGTTGGAGGTTTCAGCCGAGCGCCAAGCTGTTTTTCAGCGCGCTGTCGGCTGAAACCCTCCAATGAGAGTGGGGCTGCGTCAACGTCACGGCGCCGTGACGTCGACGTCAGTGCGTCGCGGGCGATTGGCCCAGCGACGTCACTGGCCCGCCTCCCTACAGTCTCCTCCCACCTCCGATCGCGGACGCTGGCTCGCCTGCATGGGCATGAAATAGCCCAGCTTCTGCAGGCGAGCCTCAGCGTCAGCGCGCCTCAGCACGGCTCCCCCCCTCTATGGCCCGGGCCTAAGTCCCCACTAGCGCTTGCGGGGGAGACTTACATATATAGATATATGTAAGTCCCAGCTCACGCAGTGCGCGCGGCTCACACACGCTCTGCCGCGATCAGCGTGTAAGTAAACAAAAAAATCTATACTTACCCACGCGCTGAACTACTCGCAAGGCCCCCCCCCCTCCCCACACGCGCGTACAAGCCGAACACCCGGCGCTCTCCAAGCATGAGCGCGCTCAGCACCAGCAGTAAATTTCCTAACAGGACTTTATATCAATCCAAATATCCCCAAACTACAGCTCTGAGCAAAAGAAATGAAATGACCATCCCTTATTTTGTGTGTCTTTTTTGTGGTAAAGTCCAACTTTGTTCATTTGTAATGTTTTATTTTTTCCTTTTCATTTCTATTTCTTTCCCCCCAGTGTCTGCACTGTCATGGAACAGGAATACCCCTGTCTACACTTCTGTTTCACCCCCCACCCCCTGTCTTTGCAGCCCTGTTTGTCAGCCTGCTCAGAGCCAGCTGCATGTGTTAGATTCTGCTCACAAACACAGTGCCAGTTCCCCTCTTCCAGCAGTATGCTGCATTAAGATGCAACATTTCTGTTACATGTTGCAGCTTCCCCAGACACTCCTGTGAGTTGTCATGGCAGCCCCAGCTTTCCCCTCAAATGGGCTGGTCTGCTTCCCCCCTCTGTTCTACCCACAGATGGTTTGTCCCCAGACCATTTTATTACCCAGTATGTATCACCACCTTCTTTCCACCATTTTCCCTGGACTTGTGAGTACCCTGCTGTAACCCCTGTAATGGTGATGAAGAAGTATCTTTTCACCTCCCTTGAATACTGAGCACACACAGAGACACCTACACCTCTACACAAGAGACTGTACCTTATCCTGTTTTCCCTCAATAAAACTAAGAAAAGAAACAGATCTTGTCGTGCTTAGGAAAGAGGGCGAGTTGGCACTATCTGAGCTAAGTCATAACCACGTGATCCTCTGGCTTCCAGAATATGCACTTATTTAACCCTTTGGTTGCCACACGACGTAAGCCGTCAGGGTTGTCCGGCGCTTGAGAGGCCCTCATGACGTAATGGGCTTGTTCTCTTTTCCAGGGGAGATTGAGTTCAGTGTTGACACGATCTGGCAGGAAGAGGAGCGGAAGGGAAGGGGAGCAGCCCTCCTCTTTCGTTCGCATCACTAGTGACATGGCGATCACATGGTCTCTCCGAGGAGCGGTCAGAGGATCATGATGCCAGGGTTGCCAGGTGTCCAGTATTGAACCGGACTATCCTGTATTTGGACACTCCGTCCAGTAAAAAAATAGAGGTAATACTGGACGTGTATGTGTATACCTGTATTACCTCTCTGGACATGTATGTGTCCGGTATCACCTCTCTGGACATAGTGACCTGACCGGCGTGCACGGGTAAAAGCCGCGATCTCTGTGGAGCGATGGGATGTGCGGGGGGCGTGGCCATGATGGGTGGGGCGTGGCCATGACGTCAAAGCGCAGCACTTCACTGCCATTGGTCTACACTACCTGAACTCCTATTGGTCCACACTATCTGCCCTGCCATTGGCTGCCCGCACACCACGTGATCGCGTCGCTGCAAGGAAAGACACAATTCTTGTCTTCCCTGCCAGTGGTCCTGTCATCGCACTTTGCGCGCCCACACACACGGCGACTGGGGCCTGCCCCGTAGAGGGCTGTGCCCTGGTGTGTGGCACGCACGCCGTAGCGCGCCCTGTAGCGGCCACCGGAGACTCAGCCTTAGGGTAGCATACATCTGTTGCTTATAGAAAAATCTGCTTTGGACCGTGACTATGTTTGATGGGGGCTGTATCAGCCACGATGTAACATTAATAAAAAATAAAGAATTTGAAGAGGAAAAAAAATAACACCACAAAAATTAATCCGCTTCAGAAGTCATTTTACATACCCACAAATGGTATTATTTATTTGTATTTATTTATACAATGTTTTAAAAGGAAGTAATACTTTGAGAGTTACCTCTCGTATTCATGTATGTCTTGGGCAACTTTTCAGGCCACCGTGGCCCTTTGCCTAGCCACGAAAACCCGAAAGTTGCCTATTCATAGTTCATTTATGACCGTGCTTGGGTTTGCTCCTTCTTTTTATCTGTCCTTACTGTATTTAATTCTGCGCTCTTTTTGTCCCTATCTGCACATCTTCCGTTTATCTCACTTCTTTGCCTCTCTGTCACTCTTCCATAGTATGTCCTTTACAGCTCGCTCGTGGTAAGCGCTCTTAACATTTTGAACTGGCTCAGTCCATTTTGCGCCTTTAGAAAAATTGGTTCCCGATAAAACAGCCCGGGTGATCCAAGAGTGTAATCTCCCGGCTGTGTGGACACAGAGTTACATATTAGCTGTGTTTGCAGCCAGGCAATGGCCAGTCCTTTCTCCTACACCTTATATCAGACCTGCAAGAATAATAACTTCAGCCCATAATCTCGGAATTGCAATTCCAGCCGGTTAGCGATATATATATATTGTTGCTGAGGCTGCCATTGCAGCCTTAAATTAATAAGAAAAAGTGATGAATTTCTACTTTTTAGGACTTTTTAAGATAAGGAAACATATAGGAAACTGGAAAATAAAGCTGAACTTCACACTAACCTAGGAGAAAGCTATTTTTTTTCCCCCTTGAAATCTGCAGCTGATATGACTCTCGCATTTAAAGTTTAACTGAACCATTTGCAGCATTATATTCTTACACTTTTACTACACAAATGACATTACAGCAAGTATATTTTTAGCAAGTAGTAAGAACGGTAAATATAGTGAGCATACAGTATGTATACAAGCAACAGTGAACCCTGTGCGTTATTTTTTCAGTGCATCTGCTGGTTACTACAGAAACGTTGATAAGGTCGAAGGATGCGAACGTGCCTCAGCCAGGATAGGATGATCTTGGACACTTAGTGCATCTCCTGTACGTTAAAAAAAGAGAAACAATATTTCAATTATTATTTTATAGCTTCTTCAGAACACACCCCTTCCACACATCATTAAAGGGCAGTCCCATTTAGTAGCAAATATAGAAAACTTACCCTATTATAACACGATCTCTGTATATTAAAGCCACAATCTCCCCAGAAGCCTATATGAGTTTCTCATATAATTGTAACACACTCCCCCCCCCCCCCCAATCGCAGATAGGGACCATGTGTGGGAATATACCTGTGTACAGTAACTGTGTATGGTGCAATACCTGATAGGCTCACAGGAGACCTGAACCTCCGCCACTGGGAGCCTGTGGTGTTTCCTGAAACGATACTTACAGCGCCTCTACCTGTGCAGGGATTCTAGTGTGTAGAATAACCCGACACAGGAACCACATACAGTAACCACTTACTCCAGATTATATATAAACAGTTTACTGTATATGCAGAACAGAACAATAACATTAGCAACGGTGTCACGGTCACCCTGTATCACTAATAGTACAACCCCAGCTGTGGCGGAGGTAAGCAAGGAGTGCCGGGGAACCGAGCAGCAGAAGGGAGCCTGGCTGCATCATGTTAGTATCTCGTCCCCGGAGCATGTCCTGCTCTTTTTTTTTTCCCTCTCTTTTTTTTAAATGTATTGTTAAAAATAATCATTTTCTTCATCTCTAGCTTCTGAGGTGACCACGGTAAGCTTTAGATTGCACTGTGCTCTGGGAGACACTTCCCTCCGAACGAAGCGTCAGATTCAAAAAATAAAAGAGCGTTGGGAAGGGCAAGAAGAGATCTCTTAACCTAAATAAAAAATAAAATTGAAAAACAGGCGTTCAGCACAGACTGCTGCTTTATCCTCTTGCGTTCTCTTTTGACGTACAGTACGTCCTGAGGGGCAACACACCAGGAGGAGGCCTTCTGCTGTACCGCATACATCATGCCTTGTCTTGCTTGTTTTCTTGGGGAGATCCTGGGGTGCTCTGAACATGATCTCCCACATTCTGCGGTTGCAGTCTACTCCACGTTGCTCCGACAATTTTTCTGATTTCATTCTCCAATCTTAGTTTTGGTCATTGTCTTGGTCTTTTAATTACCTTAGGAATCCAGTTGAGTACCATCTTTGTCCAACAGTGATTATTTTTACTTGCGACATGTCCGGCCCACCGCCATTTTTATTTCTTTACTCTTGTCATGATGTCACAGACTTTTGTTTGGTTTTCAAACCACTCATTCTTTTTCCTGTCTCATCGGGTAATATAATAAATAAATAAATATATATATATATATATAACACAGCTACAATACCATACCTCACAGAGCTTTAAAACAGTAGCAGTTCCATGGGGGGTGTGAGCAGTAATGCTTTAAAATACATTTTTGGAAATCTCAAAATTAGCCATTTTTAAGACTTCCTGCAAAAAGAGTTTTACATCGAATTTTTTTCTTCAATATTTTCCTTTCTCCATATAGCAGAAAACGTAGAAGAGGCTGCTGGTTTATCTTTTAACATTTAACAATATCGACAAAGGAACAAATACTGTAAAATGGTGAGAATTGCTAGATTTTACTTTTTCATGTAGTCACTGTGTACCCCAGCCTTACACTATTCACCCAACAGGAGATTTTGCTCTTCATTTCTCTTCTCCCTGGTTTAGCAACGAAAAGGACATATAGTGGATGTTCCCTCTGTGGCAATCCTGTTAATATAACCATTGTTAAGGAAATTTGCTTTGTGCGGAAGGATTCTATGAATAATGAATTGAAAAGCAATGGACAATGTTTCTAAGTATCGACTGATATTAATCTAGTTTTTATGTTACAGTGTATGTTACAACTAGGATAACCTACTGATAATTAGAGGCTAGGTAAGCAGGTAAGCATGAGCAAGCTGTGTATTTACAAGGCAAAGAAAGACAGGTGCTTCTTGGTCATTTTTCTTTCATCCAATGTTGCAAAAAATAGCTCAGATATTCTGTGTGAAGACCAATTCTGCAGGGCATGGAATATAATACACTTATTCTTATCTTTAACACTATCCTTTGTTGTGTACAGACTGGTACAAAATAACACCAGTAGCATTGCACACTTATGTCTGGTTTGGACCAGCCTGTTTCTCTTGAGATCTCTGGTGTCTGGTGAATTTGAGGCGCAAATAATTTAATTCTTCCATTTTTTTTAATGCCATTCCATGCTCCTCAAAAGAGTTAAAAGGGGATTTGTCTTCTACGTTCGTCTTTGCTATTTTGAAAGAAATGTTTTCTTGTTTTTTTGGGGTTTTTTTTGTCGGTTATATTTATTTTTCCTACGGTTGCTGAAAACTGGTGTAGTTCTGGCTTATGTGTTGGAAGCTACGTCTCAAACAAAAAAAAAAAATAGCATTTGTGCCAAGATTTTTTTTTTCCGTGTCAGCTTGCAATTTTGGGACTGGTTGTATGGAAAAAAAAGGAAGAGATATTGAGGAATTACATGACACAATTTCTAAAATGGAGGTTTTATGTTCTTGTTTCAAGGACTGCCACTTTCCCCCATTTACCTGCAATAAAAATGATGTTGCGTGTGTATGTAGACAAGACAATGAAGAGAAAGGGAAGTACTACTGTAGTAGATTCAAGTGACCATGGCATATGTGTATGTCAGGGGTGGCCAACCCATGGCCCACAAGCCAGACCGTGGGCTGCAATGGCATTTGGAATGACACATGTGATGATACTCAGGGATCAGCTGCTCCAGTTTCCTTCTCTGTGCTCTGTGGTGCCCCAGCTCTTCTCAGCTACGGGACCCTATCACGCCATCCCTCCATGCCACTGCACTAGACCAGAACCGGAAATTTGGCCCAACTTATGCATCCTCCAGCGGGGTCACAGCTCACCACTGCCACGGAACCGGTTCCTGCCTTCCTCCCCCCATTGTAAGATTCTTAGAGGGGGGGGGGGGAATTAAGGGAGAGGAGGAGGGAGGCAATTGTGTTTGAGGGGAGATGGGGGGGGATTGAGTAAGAGGAGGATGGGGGCGATTGAGGAAGAGAGGAGGAGGGTGGGGCAGTAGGACAGTGGCCCCCCAACAAATTTGTGCCCATTTACTGACACGCCTGAAGAAAAGGTTTGCCACACCTGGTGTATGTGAATCCACTTACTAGGGAGACCAGAGTGTTTGAGAAGATTAAGGTGGGGTGGTTGATAGTCTTGTTTGTGTTTCTAGGTAGCAACAAGACTTAGAAATCCCTGGATATTTATACTCGGGAAGCATGCTGTAAATGATGAGCTGGGTAGAAACTTGCCAAAGGTTAAAGGCCTTCTAACCAGCATTGTGTATCCCTGCTGCTTAAGACTTTGCTGTCCATTCCCTGCAAGTTGGAAGCGGTAATAACATTTGTGGGTCTTCACATACAGTACGCAGCCATGCTCATACTGTGGTGGGTACAAGAAACGGCAAACTTACCTAGTTCAACAAACCTCTTCATTGTCTTGCCTATGTGTCACACAACAATTTGAATGCTTATGATTGCAGTTGACGTGTGCCCCTTGGACTTCTCAGATCACGGCTATGTGATCTCTGCTCCTCTTCAGTTCCAATTGTGTTCCTCACTCATTGGAGTGATGTATGCAATCTCCCCCAGAAAATGAGCAATAAGAAGGGTCCCTAGAGTGCCAGTCGGCATGATGTTAAGGGAACGTTATATGGCCATCATAAGGTTTAAGGGCACTGCGGTAGAGATTAAGGAGGACTGCATGCTAAATTTTGGGAGCAACACCTGCATAATAAATGGCGTATGTTGGGTGAAGTCTAAGGCTGTGTCCATGGTGGGGGGAGCCGCGCTCCTCCGCGCTGACACTGAGGCTCGTCTGTGCAATCAGGAGCGATTTCATGAACTAGCAGACGAGCCAGCGTGTGCGATCGGGAGGCGGGGAACTGACGTAACTGGGTCAATAGCCCACGAAGCGCCGACGTCTACGTCACGGCGCCAACATCACGGCGCCGTGACGTTGACGCTGCTCCGCTCTGATTGGAGGTTTTCAGCCGACAGCGCGCTCAGAAACAGGTTCTGCTGTCGGCTGAAAATCTCTGCGCCTCAGCACGCCTGCGGACGCTCGCGGGAGCCCCCGCTCAAGACATCCTCATTGAGGATGATGGGGCTCATCACGGAGCGTCCCCACAGCTTTGCGCTGACTGTCCTTCTATGGACGCGGCCTAAGATCATGCAGCTAGCTTTCTGTTTTTTCAGCTAGCAAGGCTGCAGAATGTATGGATATTTATAAGCAGGAATCGAGCTGTGATAATTAGCGTGACTGTAGCAGTTCAGACTGGGAACCTGTATTAGAACATGGCAAATACAGACTAGATAGTCGGCCAATAAGATATCAGATACTTGGTAACACTTATGTAACATTTGATGCCACTGAGAGAGAGAGGTGTGATGCACACCTAGACGTTCTTCTCAGTGTAGCCTTTCATATGTGAGCTCATCTTGGCCCAAAGGAAGTTCTGCCAGGAGACATTTGAACAAATAATAAAACAAAATTGCAGTGTGTTACATTAAAAGGTTGTTGAGAAGGAGATAGATACAAGATATATACCATACCACTGGCACGTGCTCTTCCTTAAACATTTCTTGGAGGTAAAATATACATTTTTAATCACCGGATCTGCAGTTAGCTGAAACATTTCTTGTTACTACCCAAAATTACAGCGAACCTTTAGACAATGTGTTATTTAGACCAGGGGGGGCTCAACTCCAGTCCTCACGCCCCCCCCAACAGGTCAGGTTTTCAGGATATCCCTGCTTCAGCACAGGTGGCTCAATCAGAGGCTTAGTCTTTGACTCAGCCACCTGTGCTGAAGCAGGGCTATCCTGAAAACCTGACCTATGGGGGGGGAGGGGGCTTGAGGACTGGAGTTTGGCACCCCTGCTTTAGACACATATCTTGCCCACTAATGGACTGTTTATTATGTGGCTTTTACAATGAAGGGCTCTGCCATGTACGTATAGTTTTATTTATATAGCACCAACAGTTTACACAGCGCTTTTCAAAATTAGAATACAAGGTAAATAAAGTACAGACAACGGGGATAAGCGCGACAGGTAAATGAGAACATAAGCACAGGGGGGACATGTTATCGCTGCCATTCATTTCCATTGAGATTTTCTTTTTTCTCAACTTGGCTTAAAGCAGCAGCCCAAGCTGCCGTTATTTTATTTCCCCCTTTAATATGCGCATCAATACAACACACACAATAAGTAATTAGCTAAGTTGCCAATCAATCCGTTCTCTTGTGATCGATCGGTGAAGATTCGGCTCGGGGGTTCACTAAATGGCCGTCAGTGCAGCAGAAGAGGACCAAAGATGCACAGTTCTGTGGGGGAGATCATGTGACCAGGCAGTCACTAGATCCAATTGGGGCACTGCTAGAGAGAGGGCAGGGCTCAACAAGGGGTGTGCCAGAGCCTGTTTCAGAAGAGGATTTGACTTTGTAAATGGTTGCTATAGAAACAGAAATTGCTTGTTACATTATAATATATTAATAAATATAATTCACAGTGGTTTAAAAAATAAAAAGTATTTTCTCATAGTACTGAACTGATTTAGTAAAAAAAAAACCACACATGTAGGATATTGCTTGGACTGCAACTTCAACCAAGGCCCCCCCCGATACACGTGTGTTCTAGGCACTGTTCAGTGCATGTCACCATTGATAATTTGCCAAAGTATTGATTATTAATAATTCCCTCCTGGGACTGTGGAAGTTGGCTCTCAGAAAGATAATCCCTTCTCTGCAAATATAAATAAACCCCATATAGGGGAGGATTGCACACACTTAGTTTGAACCCAAAATGTGTTATGAATGCTGGCGGTGTCTGCGAAGCAATGTGTTTCTACCCTCTAGCTCTGCAATCGTGAATTAAAAAGCAAGATGGCATGAGTCTTACGCCTTGATTTTAAGCGTAGGTGCAGTGTAGTTGTAGTAAATGTAAATTGGCGTACTGCACGTCTCCCTGTAGGTCCTGTTTATGGATTCACAACCTCGGAACAGACAGCGCCTGCGAATGATCTGACCCTGAGCTGAGAAGGCAGCTGCATTCTGTATTTCTGCTGATAGAGTTTGCACTCACGCCTCTTCATGTTCACTAAAGGAGTGATAGAGAAGAGCTGCCTGGTAGCTGCTGCTGCTGCCTGGTAGCTGCTGCTGGGTAGTACAGCTGAGAAGTTTGGGGCTTTGGGGTGTGTAAAGGAAAACTGGTGTGCGAAAGAAGGAAAGATAGATTGTTAAAATGTTCATACCCACAAATGTCAGCAGACTTTACACTACAGTTGACAACTATTTGTTTGTTGAATATAACAAACTCTCTGCTAAGTAAGACTTCTTTTTTTAACAAAAATATAATACACTAACAATTGTATAAACATTATTTTTTTTAAATATAAATACAGTTATGATTAATCCAGCAATATAATGTATTATTTTTTTCAAGCTACAGATGTAGTAGATTTAATTGCTCCCACTGATAACACAACATATTGCGATATAACACAGAATATCACAGAGCTTCTATACAACTCAATGGCAGTGATAAGATATTATATACACTTTTTAACTTGTTTATTAATGACCTTGTGGTTGGCATCAAGAGCAAAGTCTCCATCTTTGCTGATGATACTAAATTTGTGTAAGGTAATAGAATCAGAGCCGGATGTAATTTCTCTTCAGAAGGACTTGGAGAGACTGGAAACGTGGGCAGGTAAATGGCAGATGAGGTTTTTATACAGATAAATGTAAGGTTAGGCATTTGGGAAGCAAGAAAAAACAGGCGACTTACAAATTAAATGGGGATAAATTAGGAGAATCCTTGATGGAGAAGGATTTAGGAGTGCTTGCAGTCAGCAGGCTTGGCAATAGTGCCCAAAGTCATGCAGTAGCTGCAAAGGCAAACAAGATCTTATCTTGCATTAAACGGGCAATGGATGGAAGGGAAGTAAACATAATTATGCCCCTTTACAAATCATTAGTAAGACCACACCTTGAATATGGAGTACAGTTTTGGGCACCACTCCTTAGAAAATACATTATGAAACTAGAGAGAGTGCAGAGAAGAGCCACCAAATTGATAAAGGGGATGGACAATCTAATTTATGAGTAGAGGCTAGCTAAATTAGATTTATTTACATTAGAAATGAAGCAAACAACAAATACGTACCGGCGCCTTTAGAAAATGTCCAATCAATGTCCAAATGAGCAAATGGATTATAATGGGAACTTGGTTTGAAAGACCAATCCTGCACAGCTGGACCAGCATGATGGATCCGTAGAGGGACTGTAACAGGGACTTATCCCTGTTCACAAATGTGCCTCTAATCCAGCAGTGTGGTGGTTAACTGCTGGTAGGCAATTAACTAACACCACCTGGCTGATTACAGGTGGTAGAAAAAGCCTGCCTCTGAGACAGGAAGTGAGACTCCTTAGCTCACACCTGAGCTGAATTAGGAGACAGAGCAGAGATTCCATAGTCCACAACTGGGCTGAACCAAGGAAGGACAGATGTCTTGAGCGACAAGCTGACCACAAGACAAAGGGGACAAGATTCTAACCTGGAGCCCGGAGATTGCCTTAGCACACACGGGTGCGGATCTAAGAGAGCAGAGAAGCTTCCCCTACAGCAGCCCAGCTAACAGATAAGACTTTTCGTATAAGACTTTATTTTCCAATGACTGTTGTCTATATATATATATATATATATATATATATATATCTATATATCTATATATATATCTATATATATATCTATATGACTTGGGCTGATGAATAGCTTGGATAGCCACCCAGTTAAAAGGGGCTGGAATAGAAGGATACATATATGCCAAAGTGGAGCAGGTTTTGTTTGGCTCACTATTTCGCTTATGTTGATTTTTTTTTGCTGTGTTTAAAGCGACAGGCACAATAAAGCCTTATTTTAATTTCACCTTACAACAGTCTCCATTGTGTACATCTGCACATGTCCTCCTACAGGGACGTCTCATGATATGCCGGATTTTAACACAAAAGAAAATCAAAGAGTTTACTGTATACATAGACAGCAAGCAGCAAACAGAAATATACAACACAAACCTGAAGCGCAAAAAACTAAACAGATAAAACATATAACAAATAAACAGATAACAAATACAACGGCTAAACAAACAGTAAAGCTAATTTATTAAAAAAATATATATTAAAAGAACAATATAGTTCCACAATCTGGAGTGGCGTGATGCTGCTGGTCTGGTGGTAAAACCAGAATCCTACTCACAGCAATGCAGATTTAATCAGGCATGTCCAGCTGTGGCAAAGAAGTTGCTGCTTATTCCTCCGTTGCAGGGGTACGTCTGCAGAACGCTCCGATGCCGCCCACACGCTCCGTGACCTTGCTCCAGTACAGATGCGGACGCCGGGGGAAAAACAAGCCACTTGCTGAAGGTTGGTGGTATATACCGCTCCTGAAACACTGCACACGTGTCTCTGAAGATTAGCCTTGACCTCTAACCCTGTATTCGTATTAGAAAAGAGGCATCTAAGAGGCGATATGATAACTATATACAAATATATTCGGGGACAGTACAAGGAGCTTTCAAAATAACTATTTATCCCAAGGACAGTACAATGGACTCGGGGTCACCCCTTAAGGTTGGAGGAAAGGAGATTTCACCAGCAACAAAGGAAAGGGATCTTTACAGTTAGGTGCAGTTACAGTGTGTGATTCATTACCCATGGAGACTGATGGCAGATACAATAGATTTGTTAAAAAAAAGGATTGGACATCTTTTTAGAAAGGAAAGGTATACAGGGATATAACAAATAAGTATACATGGGAAGGATGTTGGTCCAGGGTGTAATCTGATTGCCAAATCTTGGAGTCAGGATGGAATTTATTTTTCCCCTTATGAGATATCATTGGATGATATGTCACTGGGGTTTTCTGTTTGCCTTCCTCTGGATCAATAAGGAAGTATAGATATAGGATAAAGTATCTGTTGTCTACATTTAACATAGGTTGAACTTGATGGACGCTTGTCTTTTTTCAACCTCATCTACTATGTAACTATGTAACATATCGTGATATTTTGCGTTATCATTATGCGCCAGTGGGTGCAACTGCCCTTGCTACATCTCTATATCGTAGGGCTGTATAAACATTTAAATCCATCATAGAGGCACAATGCAACCCCTGACCTAAAGAGTTTATCATCTAATATTGCGTTCCCAAAGTGTATTTTTACATGAAGAACAATAATGGCACAAATTTAGAGTTCACAACCTACTTCTTGTAAAATAAAGTCCACAAAGAAAAGCAGTCACTTCCTTGCCATACTCTTGAACCAGTTCTACCTACTTTACAGCCAAGTTCTGTAACAGCTATTACTTCTTTGTATTCTACCCTTAACTTTCTATATATCCTTTGTGCGTGTGTGTGTGTGTATATATATATACAGTGTTCGACAAACCTATACATTTGCTCGCCCCGGGCGAGTGGATTTAACATCGTGGCGAGCTCCTATTGGCCCAAGCAGCACACGTTTGGTACTAGGTGGCGAGTAGATTTTTTTGTTGGGCGAGTAGATTTTTTGGTGATTTGTCGACCACTGTATATATATATATATATATATATATATATATGTGTGTGTGTGTCAAAAAAGTAGGCACACCATATGGTGCCTTTACTAGCTCAGCGTTTTGGCATCCTAATGGAGCCTTTTTCAAGAGGGCTTCCATTGGGAAGCCTAAATATTGGCCTAGTAAAGACACATTTATGGAACCACTTGGTGTGGCTGCTCTTTTTTTACCCTTCTACGTAGTATAGTTATTTAGTACATTAGCAGAAGCACCTGCTCAAATCTTTTGGAATATTACTGTTCTTGTGTGCCCTGACTCCTTAACTATATATATATAGATATATATAGATATATAGATATATATATATACACACACTCTCAATTCATCCTTGCCCTTGTCTTCCTGTTTTTCCTAATCGGTTTCCCCACATCTTTCTAGTAAATGTACTTTTCATTACCCTCTTTCTTTTTTTTTTCAGGTCTTTGTCCACTACTCGGAAAAATAACACTTCACTTTTGGCTTTGCTTGTAATATGCTTTATAAATGGATCTGTGATCCTCAATGTTAGCTGACTAGCACTCTGAAAGAAGTGGGCTCTTCTAGACCATTCCTCCTTTATAAAGTCCCTACTCGATATGCTCTGAAGATGTCTTCACTATGTTGGAGAAGAACTCGGCTTTGTTTATTTGAATGAGACCTTACATGCAAATGGTTATTATCAAATACTATAGCGGGCATCATTTAAATGCTGTATCACGATTGGTCAACATTCCTGGCAATAACAGTCAGTAATACCTGGAATTTTTGACAGCTCACTAATCAGATGCAGCAATGATCCACTACCCCCCCGCTCAACAGGGCAGCCCACTGAGTCCCCCTCCCCCCATAGCTACAAAATGTCACGGGGTTACCAACCAAGTTGAGCAGGTGTATGGTGGGCTTACTGGACTCGTTGAGTGGGGGGGGAGAGGGAACTCCGGATAAGGAGAGGAGTGTGAGACATGGAATAGAGCAACAAGACTTGTTGAGATGGCGGGGGGGGGGGGGAGGGTTAGCGTGTTCATGGGTCCAGCTTCGCTGCCAGACCCCTCTCAGGAAGAGGTCACCATGCTCTCCCAGAGCTTCTCCGTGTTCTCCCCATGCCCAGGCTCCCAGCTCCAGCAGTGTCAGCTCCTCCAATAACAACATGGTCTCTGGCAGAGAGTGGGACAGTGGAAGGAGGTGGTGACAGTGGAAGGAGGAGTGGAAGAAGGACTGCGGGAATCCGGCTTGAAGATATCGTGGTGGATCAAGCCTCAGAGGGGCCCCTAAGCGCCGTGAGCGCCCCACAGAAACCGAAATGATTTTAATTGTTTTTAAAAATGTAACCTACAAGTGCTCATTTGTATGCCATTACCCAGAATCCCTGGCTGCAGTGGAAGCAGGTTTGTGGTCCTGTCTGAGACATGTGAATGTGTTAATAAGTGGAACACAAGGTTCTGTACTTGGCCCTCTGCTCCTCTCACTCTACACCTCTTCTCTTGGTGAATTAATACAATTATTTGACTTTCAGTATCATCTTTATGTCGTGACACCCAGAATTATCTCTCTTCCCCTGACCTCTTCCCTTCGATACAGTCCCGATGTCTCACCGTTACCTGAAGCTTAACATGTCCAAAACAGCACTAATATTATTTCCCCCTTCCACTGACACATTCTCCCTCACTGTCAATAAAACCCCAATCTCATCAACACCTCAAACCGCTGTCTATGGGTCATCTTTAACTCTGATCTCTCCTTCATCCCTCACGAAGTCCTGTCATCTCCACCTTCGAAATATCGCTAAGATATGCCCTTTCCTCACTTATGATGCAACTAAAAACAACTTAAATCCTAATCCACTCATTCATCATGTCCCACCTCGACTACTGCAACCTTCTCTTAGCTGGCATTCCCCGTGTCCTCCTCTCCCAACTCTAATCCATCCAAAATTCTGCTGTCAGACTCATCTATCTCCCTCACCGCTCCACTTCTGCTGCTCTACTACGCATATCCCTACACTGGCTTCCCATAGACTCTAGAATTAAACCCTTGTTATGACTTTCAATGGTCTCAACAACACTGCCCCTTCCTCTACATCTCTCCCCTCATCCCCCAATACATACATAAACGCCCCCTACGCTCTGCCTACGACATCCACCTTTCCTCCCACCTTATTGCCTCCTCTCACTCCCGCCTGCAAGACTTCTCCCGTGCTGCCCCTTCACTCTGGAATTCCCCACCATGCACCATCAGACCCTCCCCCGGCTTGCAGATACTTAAAAACTCTTAAAACTGACCTTTTCAAGGAAGCCTATCTGGCATACCCCACTAGGACCAGCTGTGCGGCTGGACCAGTCTCCACCCTATATAACATCCCCCCACACGCCCAACAAAAAAACCTTAATGGAATACCCTGTCTAGCTGGGTCATATTCCAACCTTGAGATACACTCCATCCTACAATGAGCAGACATGGTACCTTCTTGTTTCAACATTGTCCCTCATTCCCTCTAGAGTGTAAGCTCTCAGGATCAGGCCCTCATTACCTCTCGTATCTATTTGTACATGTTTGTCGTCCCTTGTATGTAACATTTTTAAATATAATTATAATTTAATTAAATATAATTTAATATAATATAAGTATTATAATATACATTACTCTGTACCCCATTGTACCGCCCGGTGGAATATGTTGGCACGTATAATAATAAGTGGTATTTTTATGTGCTAGCAACACCTGAAAGACAGTGTGTTCGTTACCTGCCCATTAATGCCCAGGGTGGAGGAGTCGAAGGCCAGAGGCTAACTTTGTAACATTAAAGACCTTTGTAGCACGATTTGTAATTCAAACGAAAATCTTAAACCCAACTCCAAACAAATAATTTCCCAATGTATTTTGTATTATAGAAAAATAGCTGACACTGCTTCACTGCAACTGCTCACACATTAGATTGTAAGCTCTTCGGAGCAGGGACTCCTTTCCCTAAATGCCACTTTTATGTCTGAAAGCGCTTCTTCCCATCATGTGTTATTTGTATTTCTGATTTACGTGATTGGCACGCGTATCACTGCTGTGAAGCGCTGTGTACATGAATGGCGCTATATAAATAAAGATATATATATATAAACACACACACACACACACACACGCAAACGTTCTTTTTTTAAATGCCCACGCAACAACCCAGTATGTGGAAGTCTCAGGCCGCTGCCGGTAAAACTTTTTTTCCTTTGCCTCTCCCCCCCACCCTTTCCCACAGAAAATATTTCTGTCATAGTGTAACTGTTATTTGTAACCTCCATAGCTCGCCTCCCTCTTTCCTTCCTGCTCTCTCTCTCCCTCTCCCTCCCTCTCCCTCTCAGGGGGGGGAAGAAAGGTCATTGCACAAATGATTAGTCAGAGCTCAGTTGCTATAGCAACCCGGCTCCTGTAACTGGGACAGGCGCGCATTCAGGACAACAGGGAGGTCGACCATTAGCGAGCGCGCTGGAGATCTGCAGCCTTTGTATTTACTTCCAAGCAAGACTCTACGAAGCCCCGCGCTGCCTGCTTTACTCGGACAGGCTTCCGCTTAATGACCGAGTTTAGTGCATATTATTTGCTTTTTCCCACCTTTTTCTTTTTTTTTAAAAAAAAAAAAACGCTTTGGATGGATTTTTTTTCTTGTTTTTTTTTTTTAAAGAATTTAATATATATATATAGTTTTACTCTCGTAGGTTTGTTTCTTTGTCGTATTATTTTCCATAGCCTGGTTCTTTCCCCAGGGGAATATTTATATTTTTGCTCTCTGTTATACGGAACATGCAAGAGGCAACTATTTTGGCGTTTTTCATGATTTTTAAAATATATATGTTGCGTAGCTCACGATTTGATTCCAAACTACGGCTTTATTTTCTTTTTTTTTTTTTTAAACATCTTTTCACTGTCATTCTTTCCTTTGCTGCGTTACCTAGCTTGAGACTGGAAAGGGCGTAGCTGTGCCTTGCTTGCTAATGTGTTGCAGTCCCAATAATTAATTTTATAGCAGGATAAGATGTAAGAAAAATGTACAGATATATATATCCAAAAAGCAATGTTGTTATCTTTTGTTATAATTTGTTATCACAACAGCCTGATTTTGCTTTTACAGTGTGTTGTTAACTACCAAGGCAGAAATACAGAGTATTTCCTTCCCTTATTGTCATGACCACATAATATAATGCTAAATCCTCTTGTTCTATTTTGTTCGTTATGACATTTTAGTTCAAATATTTACAGGGCCCTGTAAAGATGGTGGCCATTGTGTATTTACATTTCCGCCAAGCTCTGTATCAAACACTCCTGGCCTCAAAACTGGTGCAAAACAACAGCAGAGATTAAGGGCCTCATGCAGAGAGCAGCGCTATTTGAAATCTCGCCATTTTCCGGAGAAAATCGCGCTAAAAACAGCTGAAAATGGCGAGCTAGGGAAAACGCGCCATTTTTTTTTTATATTTCAAGATCTCGCCGCGCGGCTGGCGAGAAACTACATCTCGCCAGTCTGAAAAGTATCCGAATTCAGAAAGGCGCGCTCGCCATCTAGCAACCTATTTTTGGCGCGATTTTCGTCAATTTTCTCCGCCAACTAAAGTTGGCAAGAAACAGGAGCTCGCCGGCTATAGGGGAAAAAAAATGCGCGATTTTTTTTTCCCCTTTCAGCTGCGCGCATCTCCTCATTTACAATTCTCCACATGCAGTAATGCTAAAAATAGCGGATTTCGCCCATTTCTGCATATGGAGAATAAAACTCTCCATTAAACCTACTTTTTATTCCCCTCTCCAATTTTAAAAAGCGCTGCTCTCTGCATAGGCCCCTAAGACTTTTTTTTTATATATGTGATGCCATAGCGCAGTTTGTACAGGAGATTAGGGGAAAATGGCGGTACAGTATGTATCAAACTGGCGCAATCTTCTCTGTAACACACGGACACTTTTTTGCTAGTTTGCGTCAATTTGCCCCTGTAGGAGATGGCTGACGCGTTGTTAATCTTGTTTCTTACATTATGCGCAGAGAGGTCAATACCGCCTCATATTTATTTCCCACAAAGACTGCACAAGTGCTTCATATCTTTATGATGTTGCTCTGGCACTCGCTACCCGGAACTTCTCCTGTAACCACTTCCCAAAACGCTCACTGGAGCAGGGCACCAAGATAAAGTCAGACAATTTGCACATGTTGGTGGAGCAATGCTTCAGTTCAAGACACAAGATATACATCTACACTCCATAGCCAGGTTTGTGGCAAATAAGCAATGTAGTGTCATTTTCTCAATACTGTAACAAAATCATATTTGAAGACTTATTTAGATTAAAAGGCTAACTCCACAATCCACAGAACAAAGTCCATAACGTCCATTATATCTAGTGTATGGTTCTGGTGCTTATTAATCATATCTAAGTAAAATAAAAATGGGGGGGGCAAGGATAATTGATGCAAATATAGAGCCTCTCATTATCTATTGACAACCCTGCCTTCACGTGGCGCCCCTCGTTTCTAACAAAATGGGCTCTGTCGACCCTTGGGCCTAGCGTCCCCTTTGGTATATCCAGCTAAACAACTTCCATGGATCTTTTTAAAGTGAAGTTTTCCGTTGAAGTCGCCTATACCCATCCAGGGGTGAAGAGGCGGAAAGTATAGTAAAGTAAAATAAAAACGATGCAGAGATTCCAAAGTTGCTAAGGGCTGTTTCACTTTCTCCCACAATCTGATTACAAAAGATTTGTTCAAAAAAAGGTTGGACATCTTTTTAGATGGGAAAGGTATACAGGGATATACCAAATAAGTATACATGGGAAGGATCTTGATCCAGGGATTAATCCGATTGCCAATTCTTGGAGTCGGGAAGGAATTTATTTTTCCCCTTATGAGATATCATTGGATGATATGACACTGGGGTTTTTTGTTTGCCTTCCTCTGGATCAATAAGTAAGTATAGATATAGATAAAGTATCTGTTGTCTAAATGTAGCATAGGTTGATCTTGATGGACGTACATCTTTTTTTAACCTCATCTACTATGTAACTATGTAAAATGCACTTATTAGATGTACGGTATTGTTTTGGACAACTGCTCCAATGTTGGTCTTTGTATCGGCACCGGGTATGGATGGAAGAGAAGACATCATTTTGCTACTGTATAAATCCTTAGTAAGACCACACCTTGAATACGGAAGACAGTTGTGGGCACTTCCCCACAGTAAAAGACATGTGGAACTGGAAAAAGTACAGAGAAGAGCCACCAAATGAATACATGGGATGGGAAGTCTGGCATAAAGAGAGGCTAGCTAAATTAGGTTTATGTACATTAGAAAAGAGGTGTCTAAGAAGGGATATAACTATATGCAAATATATTCAATGTCAATACAAGCAACAGTGGGAATGTTTAATCCGAATGACATTACAAGAAACAACACAGGGTCATCCCTTGAGATTGGAAGAAATTAGATTTCACCAGCAGCAAAGGAAAGGGTTTTTTACCGTAAGGGTAGTTACAATGTAAAATTTACTATGGATGGAGACTGTGATGGCAGATACAATAGATATCTTTAAGAAAAGGTTAGAGATCTTTTTCAAAAGGAAAGGTATACAGGGATATACCAAATAAATGAAACCCAAGAAATATGCTAATCCAGGGAGACATCTGATTACCATTCATGTTTGTATTTTCCCCCTTATGAAGAGGCAGAGGCCCCAGCATGGAGTCGTAGGCTCCTTAATGGCAGCGACGTCCTGAATAACGTGAGCTGGGGGGTCGGCTAACCCCTCCTTCCCCCCCGGAGTGGGGAAGGCTGCTTGTCCCCTCTCATGCAGGGGGAGGAGGGAGAGGGTATTGTCACGGTGAGATTATGGCAGGCTGTATAAGTCACACATAACTATATATAACAGTTGATATATATTTATCACTGGGTCTGAACTGGGACGAGACTTAGATATGATAAAATATAATTTATTCCTTGATAAAGGTGAACACACAGAAATGTACAAATAACAGGCAAAATATAAACACTTACTTAAAATGGAAATTATGAAGCAGTCATATCTGGACTGGCAGTTCATACAGCACTCTTCATAGTCATCAAGACACCAAAGACATGAAAAGACCTCTGGCAGGAAGACAGTGCATAGCGTTTCTCTCAGCAATCAAGATGGTATAGAACAGACTGAACACTTGAAAAACTTGAAGAACATGAACAACACTGGATAAGGGGTTGACCACAGATTATATACCTTTTGTGGCCCTATCCTTAACCTTAAGCACAGGTGATTGGCTTTCAATTACCTCCAGCCACTCACTAACGTCGGAAAGCATTCTGACCCATGCCCCCCTGCTAGTTAGCACATGCGCAGTAGAACTCTGGGGTCTCATTTCTGAAGCCCCACATTTGCATCAGGAATGCCAGCCAGTCTATCCATTTGGAGTGCTGGCAGGAAAACCTTTGTTGAAAGGTGTGAAATGGGACACTTAAAGACTACTCTGGTTTGAGCCTTTTCCGCCCTCGGGTAAACAGGGAGGGTGACAAAACCCTTTGAACAATACTTAAGTCCTAGACATTGGGTCGCTTCTAGGGCCATCTGCTATCCTGGTATGCAAAGGAATTTCCTCTGGGTTTTACCCATACGTTGAAACACAGTATTAAACCTAAAACATAAACGTATTAAAATATCCGGTTCCGCTGGGTCCAGCAGGTCCAAACTTCCCAGTTCTCAATGTCAGAAGGGGGACACCATATGGTCCAAAAAGCGACGTGTTACGACCTTCGGAACCGGAATACACAAATGCACCTTAAATCATTTTTCATTTTAATACAAAAATCTCCGCTAAAAAGAAATCTCAGCTTTTCACTAAATCCCCATTGAAAACAACGGGCTCCGCCGCCATGGGTTTCAATGGAGCAACTCCGCCGTTGTAGTCAATGGAGTTTCCTACCATAGACTTTCAATGGGGAACCGCCGCCATTGAAGTCTATGAGAAAATCCACAAATCTTTACATTCGTCCATACTCCGTCTGGTTGGTCTGAGGGGGCTGGGAATGGGCATGCATTAAAGCCGGAACCTTGGCTACATGCCACCCAAATCCCATCCCTCTGGGCATTCCAGAACCGGAGATATGGACTTACACATTTCAACATTTTACACTTAGTCATTTTTTCACCATGCGGCTTTTCCCCCATTAGAATCCATGGTAAAAGTCCCGAACTTTCAAGGGGGTCCATACTCCGTCGGGTTGGTCCAAGAGGGTCAAGGATGGTTCTGCAGTGATGCCGGAGCAGTGACTACAGATACCCCAAGCCTTGATCCTCTGGTCCCTCCGGAACCGGAGATATGGTTTCCTAAATTACAGCATTTCACACTTAGTCATTTTTCGGAGCTGTTTCTGCCGCCGCCATTGAAGCCTATGGCGCGACCCGCTCTTCTCGGTTCGACCCTTATCGGGGGTCCAGGATACGGGGACCCGGTTGTGGTCGAGTGGGGGGAGGTCTAGGAACTAGGGACAGAAAGAATTTTATTTCTAGGACCCCCAGAACAGTTTATTCCCACGCCACTTGTCGTTGAACTTGACTTGTAAGTGATCAAAGCTCTCCTATTGAAAATGTATCCGCTTTGCGGTTAAGCGGTTTGGACGGCAGCCAACTCGCTCCTGGAAAGCTCTTTCGAGGGTTTCTCCATTGAAGTCAATGAGCCCATAGACTTTCAATGGGAAACCGCCGCTCTCCCTCTCGGACGCCATCTGCTGGTCTGCTCAGGAACCGGACCCCACAGCAAGATTCACCATTAAAAAGCATTGAGCCCTAATGGCGGCCTATGGGAACCTGCAAAATGGTGCCTGAAAAGGCGGGAACATTACACAAAGGGCTATAATCACTCTATCACTATTAACCCTCGTGCTCCCGGATGGATCCCAGTGTGTGTGTGATGCAGACACTGATTAACAATAAACATGGGGGAACAGGGAATATACATTTTCAGGTGATGACAAGGGTTAAATCACACGTCTGGGCCTCAGCCCAGTTAACCCCTTGTCTCCCTGGTGAGGTTAGAGGGTGGCCAATTGGGGTGTAACCCCTTTAATCCCGGGCCAAATCCTCTCCATCGTCACAGGTATAAAGAGTGGGTCCTCAGGGGAGAGAGACAGAGCTAACGGAATTCCCACCCACCCATCCTCAATGTTTGGCTATTGTATTGAGCTGTTGGATTGTTATATATATCCTTGAAAAAGAACGCTGCGACGTTCGAAATGCATTGGATGGGTCTTTTGCCACATTAAAGTGCCCTTTTAATCATTTTTTTGTTCTGGTTTCTTCCTGCTCCGTTTGTGCTGGTGCGCTTTTTGGTCTCCCTTTTCCCTGTATTGCATTGAGTAGCTGCACAGCCTGCCTGCCCTACCAGGATGTGAGTATTTGCATATTTTTCAGGGGAACCTGCCAATGAGACATATGGTGAGTGGGTTGCACCACACACCACCTGTCTTCAGGAGGATAGTACCTATTATATGACACAATAGGTACTATATCAATTGTTAGTACCCTGGTACAGTGGTCTGGCTTATTATCATTTTGAGATATACCTGCATTTGAGCGCTTCAGCTATTTTCCATATTTCCGGATTGTTATATTAACATGATTTTTGTATCACACAGGAGCAGTTTGTCTCCTCGTCACAGCGGAGCTGCCGCGCCGCCAAGCTCAGGAGACGGAGAACGGGCGAGGACTTTACGGTCCGCCTGTCAGCTGGAGCCCCTAGAACAGCTCGGCAGGCTGTAGGCGCCAGCTTTAGGGCCGGCCTATGCCCAATCAACGCTGGTAAAAGGCTGGGCGCCAGGTTTAGGGCTGGGCCTAAGCTGACCCTAGGGGTGGGGGGAGGGTGCGCAGCCAATTGCTGGCTGCTGGGCAAGGATCTCCCCCCCATTTTGCATGGAGCATGCTGGGCTGGCGGGCAGGCTGGTAGGATTTAACAGCGGATGTTAAAATAAAGCTGTGACCTTTTCTTCCAACATTGTGTGGTCTCCGTTAATTGGTTTAGCGTCACAAAGGAGGGGCGGCGCATAAAGCCTTTATGAGACACAATTGGCTGTGTCACTGGGTTTGTTTGTTTGCTTTCCTGTGGATCAATAAAAGTACAATGAATATCTCAGTGGACTAAATATAGTATAGGTTGAACTCAATGGACATATGTGTTTTTTCAACTTTGATTATCAAAAAAGAAGAGGATGCATTTGGGGGAATAGTAGGAAAACTGTATCACGGCCATGGAGCTCTGTACGGTCATCAGAAAGGAAAAGGGTGAATTTGGGGAGTATGGTAGGAAAACTATCGTGGCCATTGAATCGTTGCATTTGTGATCACACATGACACCAGAGCCAGAATATCTGTGCCACTGAAAAATGTAACTTGAATTGTTGATTGATCAACAGTAGTGAATTTAGCATCCAAGTGTTTAGGGACATTATCATTTATTTTTGTCTAATTACTATTTTATTGTGTGTGTTTGCACACAATTTCATTTACTTTTGACATCAAAGCAAAACAATAAAAACAACATTAAAGTAATCTCACACACATCTTAGCACAAATAGTTGTGCATTTATATCATATAGCCGAGGGTTTAATCAATAGGCAGACCGTGGGGCCAAACTCAGACTGACAAATGCTTTTGAAAGGCCGTGAAATCTTTTTGGGGTTGGTTATGTCCTGGTCAGCTTTTCTCGGGGCGAGGTCATTGTGGGTTGATTTTGATTACAATAGTATGTTGCTCAGTACTAAGATAGTGCTTCAAAGTTATGGTATTAGATATTTCAGAAGGGCCTGGCAACATGGCCCTGATCCACAGATCTTTCCTAAGTTAATGTCCCGTTATGCCCTAATGTCTATCTTTAAAGGCTAATATTGTAACGTTAAGTCGTGTTTTCTCCCGGAAAGAGCATTGCATCAACTATAACGGCCATTAGTGATAAGGCTAAAGTACCGCCGGAGGCGGCTGCAAGCGCGCCTGGGATTCTGGCGGCCCGTGCACAGCTGAAAACCGCGATCTGCGGTCTGTAAGGTGCAATCGGTGGTGCGGGGGGCGTGGCCTAAACGGCGGGGAGGACAGTCCAGGGCAAGCGGAGAAAAAAAAAATCAGAATGCCAAATTAAAACCATCTTGCACAGACTACATCCGTTTTGAAACGTGTACTGTTTGGAACTGCAGATTGTACAACACCCCATGCGATTGTCAGCCCAGTTTAGAGGAGCAAAATAATGACCGGTCCCACGTACCAGAAATGAGATCAGAAATAGAAAAAATGTTCCACGGCAGGAAGTTAACGGAGGCGCAGATCAGGCAAAAGACAAAAGAAAGAAATACAGCCCCCCTACTACGGAGGTTTCATATCCAGGACACTGATTAGGTCTTCCACTTGCTATAGATAAACGGAGATTTATTTATTTGTTCCTTGCGCCTGGATTTTTTTCTCCAGCAGACATGTGACACAATAGTGCCGGTAAACTGCTCAGGGAGAGGTGTTCCACGGTGAAACTGGAGGATTTGCAAGGCTACAAAAAAAAAAAACGCTCTTTGCATTGGGGGGGGGGGGGGGAAGTTACTATGGCACCTCCCCCTCCCACTCTCTCTCCAATTTGCAAACCAATCAAAAGTAAAGAAAGAAATATTACGCTCATATTCACTTTATTAAACGTGGGGGTGGTACACATTATTTCCCTCTCGTTGTTTTGAAATTGCTAGTCGGCCATTGGCCTACAGTTGCTGCACTCCCATTGGCTCAGGCTATCTTCCTTCTTGATTGGCTCACAGCGGACCATGTGACCGGGTCGCCGCACGGGAACACAATCTTGCTGTATCCCCTGCTGGCTGACGTGCGACACAGCGCCTCGTGAGCCTAAACAGAAGGAGACACCAGGGGGCCTGCAGCAACAGAGGTTAGTGACGTGTGCGGCATGCACGCGCCACCGCTGTCACCACCGCGGACATGGCCTCCTAAGAGATGCAAAAGAGGCGTTTCCCCTAACAGCACATATTCACTAACGTTCGTTAAAGGAGCTAATAGGAGTAATATTAGCAATATCCTACATGTGTTTTTTTATAAATCAGTTCTGTAGCATTATATAATACTTACTACATTTTATTTATTTATTTTATTTAACTATTAATGACATTTTTGAGTTTCAATAAACTGACCATCCTTTGATTTCTTTTAGAAGGCTTTAACCCGCCTCCCCAGCAGTGCAAGATCTTTGCAACACTTTCCTGTTTGTGATAATTTGTTGCCAATATTCCAAGCAGTTTGTGCTGCACACTGTAACAATAGATAATGTTACCTTTGTAATTGTAGCTGCTGAGTTACACTGACTGAAGGATTGATTGAAACTGAAAGGCAGCCATTAAGAGAACCCTGGGAAGCAGGATCTTTGCTGATCGATTACAGGAGAACGAATCGGCAGCTTAGGTCATTAGTTTTCAATAAAAGGTAATGAAAGGCTGCATATATTAAAAGAAAAACAAGATTATTTTCTTTTAATATGCCACTTGGATTGCCTCTAACGTATCTTTAAAGGCTAATAATGTAACAATAAGTCATGTTTTCTCCTGGAAAGAGCATTTCATCAACTATAACAGCCCTTCATAATAACACATGCAAAGGTCATCCCCGCTATCAGCACATATTCACTAATGTTCGTTATGGTTAACACAGGGACTTAACCTTACGTTACTTAAGTTACACCTAAACTTGATGTTCCTCATAGCCAGACCCTGAACAGGGTCTTTACAGGGTCTGGATGAGTGTAACACCCCAGTAAGGTATGAATTAATTGCCATAGCATTATTCTCAGTGTTATCTCCATCCTCTCCTCTTTAACTTTTAATTAAACACCAATTTCAGGGTCTGGGTGGAAATGAGGCAAAGACATATTGTACCTAATGTTGTGTGGGCTTCCAATTCTGTAACATTTTGCAACAATAACATGACGTTAAACCTATGCTAACGAGATATACATTGCCTATTGTTTTTGCATATAATTAGCTTTGTGGATATGCGTTCAGCTGAGGGAAAATAACGTCCGTTAGTGTCTCAGGTAACGTTAAGTTTTGAGCCCTGATTTAACGAGTCCTGTGGATCGTACCTTATGATGTAGCCTTGCATATTAATTCTAAGGTGTTAGGAATAGTGCAGAAAAAAATGACATGGCAGGTGATGGGTGTGTTGGAGGTTGTGTTGATCAAACAAACGCTTCATATATTTGAGAAAACTCCAATATATTTCACAAGGAAGAACATGCAGCAGATTTAGATAACACTTTTTTTAGCTTATCATTTTATTTTGTAATATTCTGTATTTGGGGATGTTGGTCATGAAACTGGGCTGAGGATATTATTTGCGAGGAGAAAGGACTGAATTCTAAGTAACAAATCAGGTTAGTAGCGGCAATTAAGTGTAGTTCTGTAGCTGAGGGCTACTTTATGGTACCCAACTGTGAGTAATTAAACCATTTTTGTAATTAAACCATTTTCTTAATTCCTGGCTGTAGTGCCTGTTATATTAGCATATATATTTTTAGGGATAGACTCAATTGATGTGTATTGTATTTTTGATTAGCCCTGAGAGTCTTTTATAACACACAAACCAAGTAAAGTAATGCTATTTCCTCACCACATAGACTGTGTGTATATGATGCATGGTAATTTCTTAAATAACAATATATTGTTTATTGGGAATGGGTCTCTTCATCTGGATTAGAAGCAAAATACTAGACATAAAAAATGAAACTCAGAAACATGGCCAGTGAACACCGGGAAACGACAACATATATATATATATATATATATATATATATATATATATATATATATATATATATATATATTGCAGTGATGGGGCAGTGAGACTAAAAGAAGGTCCACCAAAAAATAAAAATAAACATATTGTATGTCCATCCTGAATTTAAGGCAGAGTTTTATTTTATTGCAATAGTAACAACGTAATACAGTCCAAAGGTGGTACACAAAGATTTAATAAAGTACATTATATCAGGGGTGCGAAATCTTTCCCCGCTGTACCCCGCCCCCCCCCCTCCCCTTCCCGTAACTTGTCTCCGGTTCTCGGCGTCAAATGACAAGGTAAGTGAAGTTGCAGAGGCCTCGCGAGATTCTCCGTCATTAATTTAAATGCCTCGGGGGAAGAGCGCGGGGCTTCTGCAACCGCCGCGCTCCCCTGAAAAATCTTGCGCCCCTCCTGGGGGGAGCGCCCCCTAGTTTGCGCACCCCTGAACTATACTATAGCATAGTGGTCTTAACCAGAGGGAGTGCCTCATTAGGGTACAAGGAAAATTATGTTTTAGGTCAGACACATGGAGCTCTCAGATCAACAATGCAGCCTAACCCGAGACGTTTTTTTTACTCGTACCCTAATGAAGGACTCCCCCCCCCGAGTAAGGTCACATATTTGGTATATTTGTAGCAAATATTAACGCTATGTGTACCACCTTTGATCTGTACGAAGTTGGACCAAATGCAATAAGGTGTAAACACCACCTTACAGCAGCAGCTCAAGCTGCCGGGTTTTTTTGTAATTTTTTCCCCCCTTTAATATGGGCATGAATACAATCCACACAATCAGTAATTAGCCAAGTTGCTGATCGATCCGTTCTCCTGTGATCGATCTGCGAAGATTCGGCTCGGGGGTTCACTAAATGGCCGTCAGTGCCGCAGAAGAGGACCAAAGATACAAAGTTCTGTGGGGAAGATCATGTGACCAGGCAGTCACTAGATGCAATTGGTGCACTGCTAGAGAGAGGGCAGAGCTAAAAAAAAAAAAAAAAAGGGGTGTGCCAGAGCCTGTTTCAGAAGAGGAAGGCGATGTGACTTTGTAAATGGTTCCTATAGAAACAAAAATGCTTGTTACATTATAGTACATTAAAGTACATGTCATTCAGAGTGGTTTAAAAAAATGCTACAAGTATTTTCTCATAGTACAGATCTTATTTATTTAAAAAACATGTAGGATATTGCTTGGTCTGATACTTTAAGTTACATAGGTGGTGGAGGAGGAGGTGATGGCGGTGATGGTGGACGTAATGGAGGTGGTGGTGGAGTTTATGGTGGTGGTGGTGGAGGTGATGGTGTTGGCAGAGGTGATCATGGAGGTGGAAGTGGTCGTGATGGTGATGGAGGTGATGGTGTTGGTAGAGGTGATCATGGAGGTGGTGGTGGAAGTGGTCGTGGTGGTGGTGGAGGTGATGGTGGACGTGGTGGTGGAGTTTATGGTGGTGGTGTTGGTAGAGGTGATCATGGAGGTGGTGGAGGTGGTGGTGTTGGTAGAGGTGATCATGGAGGTGGTGGTGGAAGTGGTCGTGATGGTGGTGGAGGTGATGGTGGAGGTGGTCGTGATGGAGGAGGTGGTGGTGGTGGAGGTGATGGTGGACATGGTGGTGGAGGACGTGGTGGTGGAGGACGCCTGGATGTGCGCAACGTCATGTTTAGGTATAACTTAACTAATGTAACGTTAAGTCCCTGTTTAACAGACTTAAGTGTATATGCGATGTTTGGGGGAACACCTCTTTTGCATAATAAGTAACGCTACGCTTTTTAAATGAGTAAAACTGGTTACATTACTCACTTTAGTGGATAAGCCTAACCATTAACATGAAGTTACTTTTGGTTAGTGTCACGTTAAATAAATTGGGTTTGCCTCTTACATTTGTTTAAGAAAAAAAAGCTTGAAAAAGAAATTGACAATTCAAGAGAGCAAAACAAATCTAGGTAACACAGCTGAAAGGACAATGCTGTTCAAATCCGTACAGATATTGCTTGAAAATATATTGTGTGCTATAACAGTGAAAAACGGCGGTGGTGTAATACAGGGGGCTCAACTCCAGTCCTCAAGCCGACCCCCCCCCCAAACAGGTCAGGTTTTCAGGATATCTCAGCTTCAGCACAGATGGCTCAATCAGAGTCTCAGTCAAAGACTGAACCTCTGATTGAGCCACCTGTGCTGAAGCAGGGACTGATTGAGGAACGCGTGCTGAAGCAGGGATATCCTGAAAACCTGACCTGTTGGGGTAATATGTTCTGTAGTCAGACGAGGACTTCCCAACACTGAATCTCACAACGTGGCTGTTTTCATTTAAAGGCGTCACCAATCACTGACAGCCATTACCATGTCTGAATAAAGGCATAAAAGGAAATGACACAGGGGATATTCAAGGTCAGAGACGAAGAGGAAGTCTGCAGGAAAAAAAAGACAAGGAAAACTGAGAGGGGGGAAAAAAGTATTTATTTGTGGAAATCAATTAGCAATTTGCTGCCCGCCCCTCCAGTATTGCACAGAGCGAGGTGTATTACTTCTCTTACCTTGTGCAGGATAGCAATATTATTATTACTTTTGCCATGGGGTTGTTTTTGTGAAAGAACGGATTTGGAAAAAGGACAATTACTGATGTGTTTAGTTTTGACTTCTGAGTTAAATTATTGAAATGGCTCAGGTCCAAAGGAAATCACATTTGGCCCATCAGTGAAATGTGTCCTTCTGCAAAAAGTTTCTGATTTTTTTTTTTTTATAGCAAAATATGAACTTCACTAGAGGGAGAAGGCGCGGCTCAGTGAGTGAAGACACTGACTGGCACTGAGAGTGTGAAGCGGGGGAACCTGGTTCAATTCCCAGTGTCGGCTTCTTGTGACCTTGGGCAAGTCACTTTATCTCCCTGTGCCTCAGGCACCTAAAAAAGCATCGATTGTAAGCTCCACAGGGCAGGGTCCTGTGCCTGCAAAATGTGTCTGTAATGCGCTATGTACAACTAGCAGCGCTATACAGGAACATGCTATTATTATTATTATAATTATTATATTCACTACATGGTACTGTATCTGTTCCTTTTCCTTGTTCGATCCAGCCCCCTTTTGAGCAGGAGAGCAGTTCCATTTTAAAATAAAGTTGCAGATGTCAAATGTTGCACCTAGGCAAAGAGTTGTTGATTGCAAAGGGGGTGAAGTACGGGTCGTTATTGACTTGAGGGTACTGTGCTAACTGGATAGAATATTTTCTGAATGGCTTATTTTATTTATTTAGTTATAAAAATATTTTACCAGGAAGTAATACATAGAGAGTTACTTCTCGTTTTCAATTATGTCCTGGGCACAGAGTTATTAAAATACATGGTAACATTAAAATAACAGAGGTTATACAGTGAAGTCACAGCATTTAATGTACAGATAAAGTTGAAAAATTGGGTACAAGGGATTAAGGGCTGGTGAGTTTCAGATTGAAATAGAGCAGCTATTCAATCATCACTTTAACATCACCAAACATAAGTGAACGGCAGCAAATGGCTCACACCCTTTAGCCGCCCTTCCGCTGTGCTGAAAGCTGTCTGCCTTTGGGGCAATGCAGATGCACATCCAGGGTGTTGAGATTCAATGCAGCTGTGAACACAAAGTTCTTTGTCTTCTCTGCTCATTAACATTCCAGTGGGTGGGGTTGACGTTCCACAAAGTACAAGCAAATGGTAACCATTAGCAGGCTGGTCCTGTACAGAGGGGAGTCATGACGAAGTGCGACTGTGGATATCAGCCATAGTCAGAGGCTTATTGCCATTAAGTTGATGCTAAGAGTACATTCCAATACTGTAACATTTGACGCCTTGACAAAAGTACTTCCTTGTACCGTCAAACTGCTGATAATGGCAGCTGAGTAACAGAGATCTCAAAGTAGGGAATGACACTGCTGCTTTAATTGGACATACTAGAAAACAAGAGATAACTCAATGTATTATTTCCTGGCAAACCATTTTAGAAATAAATTGAGCAGTAGTAGGGAATGAATTCTGGCAACATGTGTAGACCAGTGTTGAGGGCACATAATGAACATTAAGGACAAACTCTGGATTACATAAAAGGTGCTAAAATCTCCTTTTGCAGAGCGAGTCATTTAATGTCTCTGCACAGAGGCACTGCTAAGGCCAGGATTATGGAGTCTGCTTGCTTGCGAGAGCGCGCGCGCATGGCATGCAGCGCGGCCCTAGCACAAGCGCTCTGTAAATTCTCCTTCCTAGTAATGTTCAGGCGATATGAGGGACATGACAGGGGCACGGCCGTGACGTGACGTGACGTGACAGGGGTACGGCCGTGACGTCACGTGGCTGGTTCGTCCTCATTGGCTGAACCGCCGCCGTGACATGTCTTTTGAAAACGTGGTCCCGCCATCGCACTCCATCATGTGTGCGCACGTGAGCATTAGGGGCGGCCTCATAGGGAGTCTGCAATTTGTTTTTGCCGCGCTCACGCGCCAACGCACGGAAAATAAACTCAGCCTAAGACCCCCATTGCAAGAGAGCTTGGAATTGAAAGCAATCTTTAATCTATGCCTAGAGTTAAGTGGAACATGTTTCTTCCACCCCAATAATGGGTAAAGCTAGTTTGCTACATTTCTATATGTCTGTTTCTATAGGTGCTAATGCTGCCTCCTCTTATTTTAGAAGGCTTTTGGGATTGCAGGAATGTAGGGCTGTAACAACTAAAGGAGTTCCAAGCTTTTTTTCTTCTTCACTAAAATCATAAAAGAATAGAAATAACATGGATAAGAGTGACCAAGTATGGGCATTAGAGAAAATCCAGTAGTAATAGGTTGTGTTTACATTATCTATACAAGGGCAGAGCTTTAACTACACATAATATATTGCAGACTCCATGCTTGTTATAATATTGCTATCTGGGCTGCAGGGATTCAGTAGTTGGCTTACTAGTATGGGATCTGTGAAGATAACATAATGTTGTAGTAGTCAAGACGGGAGAGAATGAGAACATGTATTAGGCCTCGGCCATGTTCCCTGCTTGCTGGCGGAAGCGCACTGATGCGCGCTCCCGCTCAGCACTGAGCCCCTACAGCTGCAATTAGAGTGGCTTTAGTAGGGCTCACCTATGCTTCCGCAAGCGCGCGGAAGCGTAGGTCTTAGGGGAGGTCTTAGGGGAATTTAAAATTCCCCTGCTTGCCGGTGCGACAGGCCGGTCACGTGAGCGGTTCGCCCAATGAGGGTGAACCAGCTCCATGACGTCACTGGCCCGCCCCCGGCCAGTGACGTGCCCGCCCCCTGACGGCCCCCTGACAGCGCGTGCAGTAAGCAACCGCAAGGCCAGGGAAAGCACCCGCTGTCCCTGAGCCTCAGCGCGCCTCAGCGAGCAAGCAGGGAGCCTGGCCGAGGCCTAATTAGACTGTTGTCTGTAGAGTGACATAGGAAGGAGAGGATCATAGGAATAGTGTGGAGGAAGTATTGGCAAGATTTAGTGACAGTGTGAATACAAAACCTTGTAGGTTATGATACCGTTTAATGGATCAACACAAGGTTTTTTTGTGTATAAGCTTTTGAAACTGCAGAGGTCTCTTCACCAGATGTTGGTCCTTTAACAGGTAATAAAACCTATACCTCACTCTTTCTGGTACCGGTGCAGCTATCAGCGCCCTGTACAGTCAGTGGTGGACTTGCCTTTTGCCTGTAGGCTCGGGAACGACCATTCTCCTTAGCATAGCGGCGTCATGATTTCACATGATTCCACGTTGTCATGACAAAGCATTGTCATGTTGTGCTGGGGTCGCCATGACAATGCGGCGCTACAAGAGGGGAGCCGCTCTGGGAAGGTACAACACACACCCACACAAATTGCCGCTCCCCAAAAAATTGCTGCTGTAGGCTATAGCAGGGGTGCGCAAACGTAATGAGCCGCGCCCCCCTGCCCGGGAGCTGCAGCATTCACAACCCTCTCTCCAATGACTATGGCATAATTTCACGCGTGTTTCCATGGCGATGCGTGACGTCACATGACCCCACAGCATAATTTGCCGTCGCGTTGCCATGGCGACGCGTCGCCGAAGACCCGGCTGGCAGCAGATAAGTAAGTTACAGAGGCCTCACGCCTCCCCCGGCATTTAATTTAAATGCGGGGCCTCTGTAACTCGCATACCTGTGTGGCGCGCCCCCAGTTTGCAAACCGCTGAGCTATAGCCTAGTTAGCCTCGTGGGAAATCCGACCCTGTGTACAATGCCAGGGGTCCGTCAACGCTAGAGTGCCATTAGACCTTCAGCACTTCTGTCGTGAGTACTACTAGAGTGGTCACATGACCAGGCCCCGGATGGCCGGTAGTGGAAGGGGCTCCACCTCCGTTTGGATTAGACTAGCCAATCGAAAAGAACAAGTGCCCATGATGTACCTGTGACATCATGAGGACCACTAGCGAGCCAGGGTTCATGATGTACCAGGCCCATCATTAGGCCACTAGGATGTGTCAAATGGGCCATGTGTAGGTGGGATTATGAGAAGATAAATGTTGGGTCTATTACATTTTAACCAATGAGTAGACCTGCAGGACAATATTGCAGAGAGGCATAGTTTTACCTTGTATCATAGCATGCCATTCTCAGAGCTGAGTACACCATTATAATTCTCCGGTTCCATCACATACATGTTATTGCATTGCAACCTATTCTTCTCTTTCCCTATTGTAAGTTTAAAAGCCTGTTGGAACCTGAGTTTGTGCCCTTATTCATTTAAGCACAACCTGGATCGGGTCACGCTCACTTAGTCAAACAGGAGAACGTGTTGCTACAGGGATAGGATTTAAGCTCATTGTAAAACAACCATATCCAAGTATTCGGGAGAAGGAGTGGCTCAGTGGTTAAAGACACTGACTGGCACTGAGCTTGAAGGTTCAATTCCCAGTGTCAGCTCCCCATGTCCCTGGGCAAGTCATCCAATGCCCCAGGCACCAAAAACATAGATTGCAAGCACCACAGGGCAGGGACCTGTGCCTGCAAAATGTCCCTGTAAAGCACTACATAAACATATACAAGAACATGCTATTATTATTATTATTATTATTTGCAGATTTTGAACGGGAAAGAAGTAATCTGTGTAGGTGTAGTTCCAATTTATGAAAATCTAGCAATATGCTGTTTTAAGTCACTATTAGGCAATTTGCTCCATCACTTTGCCGTCCAACTTGAAAGATGGACCCAAGTAACACAAGGCTTTTTATGCAATTGTGCAGCGATTTCTATGGTCCCATAATAATCTCTTAACTGTTAAACCAGAAATTTCCCCCTCCCCCCCCCCCCCCCCCCCACTAGAAACATTTTTTGTAATAGCTTAACTGAATGGAGGAGTCCCTCAGAGCTGATCCCCCGGTCGTAAATCAGCGAATAACCAGTTCTACAAGATATTTGCATTTTTTGACACAAAAAAACGTACAAATATGGCCATGGAGTCACACACTGAAAGTTGCAACATCATGAACCTGATAATGTTGCAATTATCTGTTGCCCACTAGAGCAAGGCCAGACCTTCTGACCATCTTGTGTCCACTGGCAAAGTACCTTATTGCTGCCGGGTAGACAAAAATGCTCGTTATTCGGGAACCGGCTGTCCCCAGAGGTCGGAGGTCAGGGGGGGGGGCGGGTTTGATTGAGATGATCAGGGCAAAATAAAAACATATTCAAATAAAGAATTCTTCTCTAGTCTAGAGAGTTGGAGATACTGTTGTTCCCATGACCAATGTGCCTACTTTACTAGCTGTAGAGCCAACCTCTCTGACACCGAAGCCTAGTAAACAGATATGATAGAGCATATGGGATTTTCCATGTGTGGTCCATATTTAGATTTAGAAACAAATGTTGTGTAACGAACAGTAAAAATCTTGGAATTCTGCCCCCATTTAATGTCGATTGTTGCAGAAATACCTTTCCGAAAGAAATAAGTGTGTTTTTTTTTTTTAATTTAGCCTTATTCAATATTTTCTAGATATACCAAAAAAAAAATTCAAAAAAAATATTCCTGTTTAATCCATTTCTGTGTCTGTTTAATACTATTTGTGTGTGAGCTCAGCTCTCCTAACATTCTGGTTAGAGAAATCTCAGCTGTCTGCAGCAGTGTTACAAAGGCAGAGGGAAAATTCCGTGGAGATAAAGGGTTGGTTTGATCTGTGAGTGCATGCGGTGGGGCTATTTTGCCTTGCATGCCTTTCTCTCTCGCTTTATTTTTTCCTGGAGAGAAGCGTGGCGCCAGCAGTCTGGAACCAGCCTGACAAGCTTTTGAGTTATGGAAGGGGGAAGGGGAGGGGGAGGAGATAGAGGGAGAGAGAGACAGGCAGCTGTGGTGAGAGGGTAGGGAGATTGTTACAGGCAGTACAAGGAAAAAAGCAAACTGAGAAGCTGAGAAGCTGAGAAACTGAGATTTGGGGGGGGGGGGGGGGGGGGGGGGGGGGGGGGGGGGGGGGGGGGGGGGGGGGGGGGTTAAGCTCAGTTGAATTGACCCAGCTCTTAAAACAATGTTTTGGGGGGATTTTTTTTTAATGAGAAATTGTGCCTGTAAGTGAGGGAAATTCAAATTATTTAATAAAATAACTAATTTATACAGATTTAAAAAAAAAAAAAAAAAAATAGGTGTTTGTGGCTTTTTTTTCCTTAAAAATATTGCTGTTTCGCCATTGCTTCTGGCTTTAAATGCATTGTCTAAAATACTCAGTTGTGGTCTGGAATCAGGCAAAATCAGGCGTGCTCAGGCTTAGGTCCTCATGCAGAGAGCAGCGCTATTTAAAATTGGAGAGGGGAATAAAAAGTAGCTTTAATGGAGAGTTTTTTTCTCCATATGCAGAAAGGTCCGAAAACTGCATTTAGAATCCTGTCTGCATATGGAGAGTTTCAACCGGCGATATGAGCGCTATGAGCGCTGTTGAAACTAGTGGGGAAAAAATCGCGTTTTTTTTTTTTTTTCTCCCCCACCGGCCACCGAGCTCCAGCTTCTTGCCAAATTTTTTTGGAGAAGCAAAATGTTGAAAATCGCGCCATTTTTTTGCCGCGAACAGCCGCTAGATGGCGATCGCGCCTCTCTGAATACGGCAGTTTTCAACACTGGAGAGATTTAGGTTCTCTCCAGCCGCGCGGCGAAATTTGCAAATAAAAAAAAAAATGGCGCTTTTTTTAAAACTCGCCAGTACCTGCCTTTCTACAGGCATTTTTCTCCAAAAAATGCCGCTATTCCCCTTACCGCTGCTCTCTGCATAGGCCCCTTAGTCCTGGGGGGCTACCAACAGACCAGGTTTTAAAGATGTCTCTAAACAGGGGTGCTCAACTCCTGTCCTCGAGCCCCCCCCCCCAACAGGTCAGGTTTTCAGGATATCCCTGCTTCAGCACAGGTGGCCCAATCAGTCCCTGCTTCAGCACAGCTGGCTCAATCAGGTTGAGCCACCTGTGCTGAAGCTGGGGTATCCTGAAAACCCGACCTGTTTTGAATATCTGAACGTGGGCCCCCACCTGGCCTAAATCATATTCGCTATCATTAGCTAAGGCTAAGAACTACACCAAATCCCTTTATTAGGCCGGTTACATTGCCTAGCCCCGTAAACGCTTCCAAATTATGGGCCGCTTATGTACTGTATTAGCAAACATTTGGAGGGCGACTATACTAAACACTTAACTGTGTTCATCAATATATTTATGTATAGATGCAATATAGATTTTTTGAAAAACACTGGACTTGAATGTAAAAAAAAAAATAGCCTTCAGTGACAGAATATACATAGGATAGCTCAGAGACTATACACCTCATAAATCACCCTTGGCTCCTTGCAGACGCACTTACCAGAACACATCTGTGTGTTCTTCCTACTTACCAATTAGATTGTAAGCTCTTCGGGGCAGGCACTCATTTTCCACAATGTTACTTTTATGTCTGAAGCGCTTCTTCCCATCATGTGTTATTTTTATTATTAGGTCACGTGTATTACCGCTGTGACGCGCTATGTACATTAATGGTGCTATATAAATAAAGATATGCAGACATACATGGAGGAGACATCTGTCTGAAGTGAATTTTGAAACTCTTTGGGGACCACCAATAAAGTATTTGGTCGCAACTGTGTGGCTTGGGGACCACCATTTGAGAACCACTAACTTAGCCCAACACCTGAGACATGTTATCACCATCAAGTCCGTATGTAACATCACAGGAACTGATAACTGCCCATGCCTGTAAACAAATGTCGTGACCATTTTGTGAGACTAAAGTGGCTGTTGGAAGGCAAATAGACATCACTTTATGTAGAATTTCTTTTCAAGGATATTTGGTAGGAAAATGTCTAAGGTCTCTTCATCCTCTAGTTACCTAAATTGGGCAGATAGAACTTTTCTCAGGGAGAAAGTAAAACAAAAGATTCCACTCTTCAGAAAATTATAGGCATCTCCCCATAGGCTTGCCAGGCGGCTTCTCCGAAAATACTGGACACAATGGTGAAAAGTGCGACGCACAAGAGACACACACACCTCTCCCTTCCATGGTGTTTCCTCCTCCCCTTGGCCCTACCCCCAGGCTCCTGACACCTCCTCCTGATTGGCTTCTGCCAGGTAATGCAGCCAATCAGGATGAAGGAAGCTGCCTAGTCCCCTAGCAACAGCCCTGCTCTCTCCCTGCTCGGGAAAAATACTGCGGCCCCCCCAAGTCGGGGGAGGGGGGTGGTTTGCTTTCCTCTGGATCAATATAAAGTAAGTACGGATATAGGATAAAGTATCTGTCGTCTAAATTTACCATAGGTAGAACTTGATGGACGCATGTCTTTTTTCAACCTCATCTACTATGTAACTATGTCCAATATTACAGCTAATTCTTTACTGGACAGTGAGCAAATACAGGACTGTCCAGTTCAATACTGACTCCCCCACTATTGAGAATTGACGAGTAAAGTCTTACATAACCCGTGTTATTCCTTAAAAAAATAATAATAATAATTAGGTAAACTCAAACTTAGGTAAAACCTGTGTTTTGTAATGTAACATTATGTTTTGCGTTTTTCGGCATATTTGCTGGTTCGGAATACAGAATTTCAGGAACTTCGTAGTTCATTCAGAAGTCAAACTTTCTAACCTAATCGAAATGCAAGACAAAACCCCAAGATAAGCTCATTCTCAGACTTGATATTTTTTTCTTTAAAAAAAGAAAACTGTTAACTTTTGCAAAAAGTTTAACGTTCGAAAACGTTTGGCCAAATTTCTAAAAAAAAAAAAAAAGCAATGATTTTCCCCCATAACTTTTTACATATCTAAAACCAAAACAAAAAATGTATTTAGAACCAAAACTAAAAGTGCCGACCCTTTAACTCATCTTGAACTGTACATCCACAAATAACCAGTGTGGCCAAGCACTGCCATCTACGGCACTTATTCCCTCGCCTGCTGTCTCTAAGTCTCCCAATTTACCACTTAGATTGTAAGCTCTCCGGGGCAGGGATTTCCTTTCCTCCTGTCAAAGGAAAAGGACAATTGTCCAACATGTCAAAAACAGAGCTCCTCATATTTCATCCCAAACCTGGCCCTACTACCTCCTTCCACATTACTGTTGGAAGTACTGTCATACACACAGTAGCCCAAGCACGCTGCCTAGGGGGTCACACTTGACTCCTCTCACATTTTCTCACATTCAAAACGTATCTAAAACCTGTCGCTTTTTCCTCCGCAATATCACAAAGATACACCCGTTCCTCTGTTGCTCGACAGCTAAAACTCTGACACAGACCCTCATTCTCTCCCGTCTTGATTACTGTAACCTCCTGCTGTCCGGCCTTCCTGCCTCTCACCTGTCTCCCTTACAATCTATCCTAAATGCTGCTGCCAGAATCACTCTACTCTTTCCTAGATCTGTCTCAGCGCCTCCCGTGCTGAAATCCCTCTCCTGGCTTCCTATCAAATCCCGTATCACACACTAAATTCTCCTCACTTTTAAAGCTCTTCTGCCACTCCTTACATCTCAGCCCTAATTTCTCGCTATGCACCATCCCGACTCTTGCCTTCTGCTCAAGGATGTCTTCTCTCTACCCCCTTTGTATCTAAAGCCCTCTCTCGCCTTAAACCTTTCTCATTGACTGCCCCGCACCTCTGGAATGCCCTTCCCCTGAACACCCGACTCATACCCTCCTTTAAGACCCACCTTAAAACACACCTGCTTAACGAAGCATATGAGTAGCTCCGCGGCTAATACTACACACATGGTATATAAAGCTTGGCCCCTTGCAGACCCACTTATCAGAACGCCCTCCTACTGTCTCTGTACGTTCTTCCTACCTACCAATTAGATTGTAAGCTCTTCAGAGTAGGGACTCCTCTTCCTAAATGTTAATGTTTAAGTCTGAAGCACTTATTCCCATGATCTGTTATTTGTATTATTTGTTATTTATATGATTATCATGTGTATTACTAATGTGAAGCGCTGTGTACATTAATGCCACTATATAAATAAAGACATACATACATACATTGTCTGACTTTGCTGCGCTTATTGTATTATTATAATTCACTGTATTGTCTTTGTGAAGCGATAAGTATACTGTCGGTGCTATATAAATAAAGATATACATACATCTTTATGTATGTATTTATCTTTATGGAGGTTTATTTTCATTTATAATTTGGTGTGGGACAGTGTCCATATTGTCAGTCCCACTGTTTATCATTGGTTGTAATAAAGTAACAAAGTAACACCAGTCTGTCATGTAACTCCATTTCAGCTGTTTTCGTAATGTATTTGCTATTTTATAGATTTGACCATTTAGACCTCAAAGCCTGACTACTAAAAGCCGAATACAATGGTAGTCTAAAGAATGAATTTGGTGTATACTTTATGTGTATAATTTTATATGTAAATTACATTGGGTAGTGAAGCAAGCAAATACAGGAGGTCATACAACAAGCCTGTGAAAATTCTCATGAAAACTGCCCAATTGTAAGGGTGCAGAAATACCACCCTTAAAGCTAGCAGAGACACTGCAGGAGACTCTTCCACTGAATGTTTTACACTAGAAATATCCTTATTTCCATTTTTTTTTCCGGCCACAAGGCTGCATTTTTAAATGTTTGCCATTATTAGAAAGAAGTCACAATATCATTTTTTTTTCTTTTACTCTTGTAAACCAAATATTTTCTGTCCAGCTCAAAAGTAGCCCTGTAATCTTACTAGGTTTTCTCCCTCCAGAACATCGTGGATCATGTGTCTATGACCGATTGTGTCTCATCTTTAGGCATGTCTCCAAACCCAAATTCTCTAGCTTTAGTCCTTTTGCATTTGTCTTACTGAGCTGTTTTCGGCCATACTTTTCTACCAAAACGGCAATCACACTTCTCCCCGTGTGCGAAATGTATCATACGTGCCCGATTTTAGCAATATCATTTATCATGGGGGCTCCTTTCTTAGAACTATAAATTGGGCGCCGGTCGTAAAACGCATTCTGCAATCTGGAGCAACAAAATAAAAAAAAAACATTTCTATTGTGCACTATATTTAAACAAACGGATCTATATATACAAAGCGCGGCAAATGGTATTTCAGGCGTGAGATTGACGCAGTGAAATCACAAATTCTATTACACCTATGTACTAACCTTTTCCAATGTGCGCCGGAAGCGGCAGAAATGTTTTTAGACAAATATTTTTGAGTGCGCAAATGGGACGCGCTTAGCGCATAAATTCAAATGGTATGTAGGAAATTGTATCTGTGCGCCAAGAAAAATAGTTCGACCGGCGTCCAAATCATCCTCCAAGTTGAACCTGGTGTAAAAACCTAAAACGTTGTAGTAGTTATCGCAGAATTAAGTTGAAATGTATCAATCAGACATGAACAGAACGAATGTTTCATTGCAGTAATTTTATTTCATGAAGCACTTTTCTCCCAGTGGGATTTAAAGCACTTCACAATTACAATATGGTGTCAGTATATAGGATTTCCCAGTCCCTGCCCAGATGAGTTTACAATCTATGTTTTGGTAACTGAGATAAAACGACTTGTTTAAGGTCACGTGGAGCTGACCCCGGGATTCGAACCAGGCTCCCCTGGTTCAAAGTCAGTGTCATCGTTTTAAGAATCGGTGACTTGACTTATTGAACCACTCTTTCTGCCAATTGTATACTTTAACAAACTGTACTTTATTTACAGTATGGCTATTATAAATAATATTACACTAATAATTTATATTTACTAATACTGGTTATGAATAAAAAAAAATACACATAACTAACATTTAAATTGTATCATTCAGGTATTCAACATGACACAATGCATCAATTAACCTTTCACATCTTAAACAACAAACTAAGCATTTCATTATTTTTTGTTGCACGGGTTACCTTTTGTATGAACGCTTGATATCTTTACCTTTGATAGATGAAATCAGGATCACGCTTTGGGAGTTTGCGTTTCTTTTCCTTTGTTTTTGATGATTATGAAAAGCCATCTTATGTTTGTATTTGTTTATCAGGAAATGGGGCTTTGATTTTTGGGCCATGAGGTCTTTTTTTTATGGTACCTACCACTGTATAAACATTTTTGGCTCCCGTTGTAGTGCTTAATATATGTACAGTAGTGTGTTTTTAATTTGTAGACCTATGTGTATTGTTGGGTTGACAGCTTCACCAGGTATTTAATTGACTTCATTGGTACTGTGCACTGTTTTGCCTACCATTTATTCATAGCCCGTCTCTGGGTATAGACTGGATATAGTTGGTATTTTTATACATTTTGCATTGCATGCATCAATATCATAAACACTTGGATAAACAAACATACAGTACAGCGTTGTAACCCTCCAACTGTTCAAAAAAAAAAAAAAAGTTTCAAGAAGGAAAGAGAATGACAGACTGCAATCCCTCATGAGTGCCTGTACTCATGAATATTAATAAGCTAGTAATTAAAATGCAGGGACACAGCAGGATGGATGCAGGCGCTGCCTACGGAGCGTTGGGAACGAGGGGAAGGGGGGTGGCGGGGGGGGGGAGAGAGGAGTGAGGATCTTTCCAACCAGATTTTCACTTGGTTCCGTGATGAAAAGAAGGAGACCGAGCTTTCAACTTTAATCAGTTATTTTTTTTTTTTGTTTTTTTTTACATGAAATGTCTTTAACTGAAAATATTTCCGTTGCAGTGAGACCCGGGGCAGAACCTCACCAGTCCTGGCAGACAGATAACCTCTGCCCTGCTGGATTTATTTATCCAACTTCCATATAGGTTTACTAATATTCCAGCAATATAACTAATGGTATAACGAGCGGTTAGCTGGGTTGCTCTGAAGGTAATGGGTTCAATCTTGGTACAGCCATTCTGTCTGAATTGGAAGTTGTTAAGGCACTCGGGTACCCTGGAAAGCCAGTGCTCCTGGGTGACTTTTTGGAAGCATTGAAAGCCTCCCACATCTACAGTTAATAACAAATTGGATTGTAAGTCCTGTGGGTAAGGATTTATTTTACCTATATTGTTGCACAATAGACAGCTCGGTGTAACATTGCTCCTTTCTCCCCTGTTCCTGTTGGAAGTGGCCGAGCTCACCCCAGCACCACAAATACACTGCCAGATTGTGTTCGAACGGTGGCTGTGTTATTACCTTCGCTGTATAATTGGTAAGGGATTGGTAGTTTTCCTATGCATGCAAGTGATTTCATGGCAATTATTGTAATTTACACTAACAGTGGTATAACAGGGTTATTATGATACACACTCACCCTCCGACTACAGTACTATTTCACTGCTGCTGACTTATTTCCCAACCTCCTGCTCAGATTGCTTTGTAGGTAATATCTCTCTGACATCAGTGGGTTTGTTTGAACTCCGTGCGCAGTGGTGTGGAATTCTGGGTGATGGAAACACCGTCCGGGGAGCTCCTACATCAGAGCACAGAGGCTGATGGGAATGACTGTGGATCGCATTTGACGCTATAATATGGGGTGGCAAATATATGAATTGTCGAATAAATATCAGGAAGATATGTAAAAGAGCAGTTCCGCCTGCTTTGGTTTTTTAATTTTTTTTAATTTAGCATTATTTTGTCCAAGAAGCAGGGGGTCTGGGGAAAGATCCGCCGGAAGCATCCCCGCCAAGAGAAACAAAACGGTGTTTGAAGCTCCCACGTTACATGGGCCAATAGGAAGCTGCGACGCCATCTGTCGCGGCTTCCCATGGACCCAGGGGTGGATTTCACAATTCGCCGCTCGTAGGCACTTACCTTGGTGTTGCTCGGGTGACGCGCCTCCTGCAGCGCCGCCCTTCTTCATGTGATGTCATGTTGCTATGGTAACGTGTTGGCATGTGACATCGCAGCGTCATTTGACTCTGCAACGCTGATGGAGAAGGCAAGAACTTTACAGAGGCCCCACGCTCTCCCCCGGAAATCAGTGGGGAAGAGAGTGGGACCTCTGTATGTGGGGGAAAAAAGGGAAATTTGCAGCTGCCACATTTTACCGCCGTAGGCACTTGCTTATCGTGTCTAAAGCTTCTCGGTAACTTGGGGGATCCTTGTAGCTGAAACGAATGCAGTTCACCTCCAGGGAACGCCTGCTTCCCGTGTGTGTGTGTGTGTGTGTGTGTGTGTGTGTGTGTGTGTGTGTGTGTGTGCATGTATGTGTGTATATATATTTATATATATATATATAGCTATAGCTATATAGCAAATGGAAATATTTCTGTATGCTCATCTGCATGTCTTAGACAGGTCTGCAACCCCGCCTTTCACCATTATCACCCAGCATACAGCACTTGCAATGCAGCAAGGGATTCTGGGAAATGACATGCAAATGAGCACACAGTTTTTATATATATATATATATATATATATATATATATATATAATGTAGGCCAAGGAGAGATTGCTGCTTTAATAAGTATGAAAACGTAAAAAAATAAAACTTTTTAGACACCTAATATTATGATAAGACAGAGGCCCCAGCATGGGGTCGTAGGCTCCTTAAGGGCTGCGACGTCCTGATTGGCGTGAGCTGGGGGTTCGGATAACCCCCCATCCCTCACGGAGTGGGAAGGCTGCTTGTCCCCTCCCATTTAGGGGGAGGAGGATGAGAGGGTATAAAGAGAGGGTCCCTAGGGGGAAGAGTCTGAGCTAACGGAATTCCCACCCATCCCCAATGTTTGGCTATTGTATTAAACTGTTTGGAGGTTATATTAACATGGTTTTGTATCACACAGGAGCAGTTTGTCTCCTCGTCACAGCGGAGCTGCCGCGCCAGCCAAGCTCAGGAAACGGAGAACGGGCGAGGACTTTAGGGTCCGCCTGTCAGCTGGAGCGCCTAGAACAGCGCGGCAGGCTGGAGGCGCCGGCTTTAGGGCCGGGCCGGTCTATGCCCAATCAACGCTGGTAAAAGGCTGGGCGCCAGCTTTAGGGCTGGGCCTAAGCTGACCCTAGGGGCGGGAGGGGGAGGGAAGCAGCCCAACATCGGCTGAATGAGGATCTCCCCCTCCCATTTTACAGTGCTTTTTGGCGGGGGGAGGGAGCGCAGCCAATTACTGGCTGCTGGGCAAGGATCTTCCCCCCCATGCACATGCTACGGGCGGGGGGAGGGAGCGCGGCCAATTGCTGGGCAAGTTTCTCCCCCCCATTTCGCATGGAGCATGCTAGGCTGGCGGGCAGGCTGGGTGATTTTAACAGCGGGTGTTAAAATAAAGCTGTGACCTTTTCTTCCAACCTTGTGTGGTGTGACGTTATTTGGTTTAGCGTTACAAAGGAGGGGCGGCGCTTAAAGCCTTTATACCACGTTAAGCAGACACAAGATGATCTCTGATTTTGTTCTTTTGTTGCCAGCAGATAACAATTGAAACCTAGCTGGCATTTTGTGAGTATTATGATTTCCTCAGAACCCACTGCTTATGTTTTCTCTTTACATCTTGGTATGACGTACATTTCTATTCTAGAACAGGGGCAGGTCATCTGATCCGGTAGCATCTAAGTCCACCCTGGTTGGGGGAATGTGAAGTTAATGAAGTCACATCTGTTTCTGAGTTCTATATATGTCCTGTTCTCACAGTTGTTCTTCTATACTGGCCTGGATGTAAATAAGCGATATTTGTTTTGTTATGTGTGTTATGCCTCATTAGAACCCCAATATCCAGTGTGACAAAACAACAAAATGGTTCTTGTGTGAATGGCAGACATATGGTGTAGTGTCCTTCGTACATAGGGAGAGCAAGGGAAAAGGGTATATCATTTAGATTGGATTTGTCTAAACTAAGCTTACACTGAATTCTGTAATGGTAGGGCATACACAATTTCACGAATCCTGCCATAGGTTGCTCAGCAAACTGGAATATACAGGCATAGGAGGAGGAAGAAGTGTCTACTCATGTAGCTGTTATTAATAGTTTCAAACAGCTTGTTCTAAAACAGTTCTGGTTGTTTCAGTGTAAAAAAATCCTCCATAAACAAATAATGGTAGCAATCACCCCCCCCTAAAAATGATTGTTTTCATCAATTTACCTGAACTGTGGAGGTCCCAGAGCTTTTTTTTTTGCAGTTTCTTTAAATTATTACAAGGAAGGCTGGTGGGGCCACTGTAGATGACCTTGCGGCTTTCTATTGGCCACTGGAGCAGACCCTGGCCCAGTAGCCTTCTCTTGTGTCCACTGGGCAAGTATTTTTGCTCGGTGGACAACGCCCTTTGCCGCTCAACCACCATCGAGAGACCATGAATCAGCTCTGAAGACTGCTGCTCCCTGAGACACATAGAACTTCCAACTATGTTTTCTGACCTTGAGTTACTGATTCATACACAGATGTAGCCGCAGCTCCGAGGACCGTAAACGCAGCGGCTGCCTGTGTGGGGGGTCCGTTCTCAATGAGACCGCTCACTGAGAGATGTCTCACTGCCGGGTGATGCAGCGATCCGGATTCCCCAGCTTCCAGTTAGTCTGGCTACATCTGTACACTGGTCAACCAATCTAAGGTTGAGTTCGGGGCGAATACTACGCTTACGTGCGCGCGCTTACGTGCGCATGCACGATCGGCACAGTGCAATGTTTTTAAGCGAACCATGTCACATTGCAGCTTCTTGTGGCGGCAAAGTGCAGCGTTGACGCTGCTACATTTTGCCGCTACAACGTAAATTGATTTTTCGGGCTGCAGTCCCGTCACGTGAGCTGGTTCAGCGAACCAGCTCCGTGACACGTTCGCCACGCCCCCAAACGCCGCGACCCAACTCCTGCAGCTAAGGCACAGATCGCTGGGCTGCAGGAGCTCGCGGCCGTTGTCATGGAACAGAAATACCCATTTCTGCCTTCTCTGTTTCACCCCCCCCCCCTTTACTTGGCAGCTCTGCCTGCTAGCTGTATTTGGATATTACTTTCCTTGCAGTTTACTCCCAGTGCAGATGGAATGGATACATTATGTTGCCTTTTTTCCTTCCAGTCTGTCACACCCCTGGTTGCCCTGGCAACATCTCCAGTCCTCCAAGTTAATGGGCTTTCCCATTCCTCCCTGTCCCTGCTGACAGTTAGTTTGGCCTGACCCCTATCCCTGTGTCACAAGCAGTACCCACTGTCTTTACTTCCTGACATTGGCAGAGTGAGTACATTCATGTTACACCCCTATGGCAAGGCCAAATCTTTTCACCTGCCCTTAACTACAAAGCATCCACAGAGATACACATTTCCAACACAAACATCCTATCCACAAGTGCCTGTTTTTATTGCTGCTTTCCTAAATAAAGTGAAGAAAATATACAGGACTTGTGCTTTGGAAAGAGGGCTGAGTTGAAGCTAGCTGGGTTCATTCATACCCTAGATATGACCCTGGATCCAGAATAGCCGTAGTATCCACCCTGAACTCAGACTTAGGGCCTCATGCAGAGAGCAGCGCTATTTAGAATTGTAGAGGGGGAAATTTTTTAGCTTTTTTGGAGAGTTTTTATCTCCATATGCAGAAAGGGCATAAAACTGGCTTTCTGCATATGGAGAGTTTCAACAGCGCTATTAGCGCTGTTGAAACTAGTGGGGAAAAAATCGTTTTTTTTTTTTTTTTTTTCCCTCCACCGGCCGCGGAGCGCCAGCTGCTTGGTGGAGAGGAAAAATGTTGAAAATCGCGCCATTTTTTTGGCGCGAACAGCCACTAGATGGCGATCGCGGCTCTCTGCATTAGGAGAGTTTTAAAACTGGCGAGATGTAGGTTCTCGCCAGCCGCGCGGCGAGATTTTCAAAACGAAAAAAAAAATGGCGCTTTTTTCCAAACTCGCCATTTTCGCCTGTTTTTTGCGCGATTTTCGTCGGAAAATGGCGAGTTTGTTCATAGTGCTGCTCTCTGCATGAGGCCCTAAGGCCTGGGACATAGTAAACACTTTGGTGCTGATGCTTGCTGCCGCTCGCTCTACCAGGAGCTTTTTGCTGTCCTGGCAGAGGAGACAGCAAGCGCGCTTGGGAGGCGGGTATCAATGTGTGTGTGTGTCACTTGGTAGCCGTCAGTGTGTGTGTATGTGTCACTTTGAAGGGGTTTGTGTGTCACTGGGGAACCTGTGTGTGTGTGTGAATATTATATAATGTTTTAAAAATTAAAAAAAAAGACATGTGAGAATAAATTATTTATTAACATTGTGCAACTTTGATAAATATATTCACACACATACATCACACACACACACACACACACACACACACACACACACACACACACACACACACACACACACACACACACACACACACACACACACACACACACTTCTGCTGGTCTGGTGGCTCTGTAGTTACAATGCCGGACCGGCTGCAGCCCCATTGGATGGGAGCGGTCACGTGACCGCTCCTCCGCTTCCCCGAGCGGCACATTTCAAACTTGCCTGTCTCTGGGAAGTTTCTCAGCCTCCGCACGCATCAGCACGCATCAGCACGCATGCGGAGGGAGAAACTATAGCCGCGCTGATAACAGATGCAGGGGCTTTGTGCATCTGTTCAGCGCGGCTCAGCGACGCTGAGTTCACTATGTCCTGGGCCTAAGGCTACGCTTATAGTGCCAGCGACGTCAGGGGTTTTTAAGCTGGAAAAATAAAATTGAGATGGCTTCCAGCGATCGCGACCAAGCTGTCGCATCGCGCTTACTATAAACGAACGCAACGGTGGCAATGCATTTGTTTTGACGCAACATCACTGTCGCTGGTACTATAAGCGCAGCCTAAAAGGCTTCCAAGCTTACACTTAGTACAAGCCCACTGAGGATATACATATTGACCTCTGCTTACAGTCACATGTGTGACAGCTGGGACAGACACGGATACCTTGACATACTCAAAGTCATGCAGAGCTGGTTCTGTTTGATACCAATGTCCAACTCTTAACAGTCAACTACACTAATGACAAAGCCATGTTGTGAAAGAATAGTGGGGAGTTATCCAATGCTTTAATCAGAGGGAACATGCTGCAAATGTATTTGTTATTCACCCCACCTTGGTTAGAAGGGCAGAGAAGCTTTGTGTTAAAAAAAACCCCACTGCTAAAATTGTTATAAGGAGAGGACATAAAAACAATACAAAAATGAAAAAAATAAGTTTTTTATTTATCCTTAGAAATACTGAGACACGTAATTATCTGAACGCAAAACCGTTATTTCTCCAGGAGGAAATGACAGACATGGTTACCCTTTCATTAGAACATAGAAGATATCTCTTGTGTGCTATATAGTAACAAGTCAGGTTTGCAGGATATCCCTGCTTCAGCACAGGTGGCACAATCAGTCCCTGCTTCAGCACAGGTGGCTCAATCAGAGGCTCAGTCGAAGACTGTGCTGAAGCTGGGATATCCTGAAAACCTGACCTTTGGTGGGGGGCTTGGGGACTGGAGTTGAGCCCCCCTTGGCTATTACAAAGCGTATGCAGTATAAGAGAGCTGTTAAAAGGGGACATTAATTTAAAAAAAAATGTTTTTTTTATCATTTAACCGCATTAGTCTCTGGAGTTGCAAACCCTAATTCAAGATATAGTGACAGCATTTCTTATCCTTGTATGATACACACTCTAGTCTAATACTAATAATATTAGACTGGTTGTTCTTTTGTACACCGATTCTTCATTGTGCATCTCTGTATCATAATTAACATTACGCCATGTAAGAAAATGCCATTGCAGGGCTATGCTATTTGCTATGTGCGTTAAAGCAACCCCGAAGTAAAATCGTTGTTAACCCCACCTCCCACCAGGGGTAATAAATAATGAACATAAACGCTACTGGGGAGAAATTCCAGGAAACTAGAACAAGTGTGCGGTGTTTGCACTGAGGCCCCTCAACTCCTCAATAAACAGCTTCCCTCTGGCTCTGGTTTCAAAGTGTTTGGAGTTTGGATACCTGCGGGTGGAGACCCTTCAGTTCTCCTGCCCATCAAAGGCATTATGTCAACTGCCTCTCTGATTACTTTAACAGTCATGGGGTCTGGTGGTAGTGGCCTGCTGGTTACATGGGTTACAGGCCCTCACTGTTGTTTATGCCAGTGTTTTTTTAACCTTTATTTTTTTTTTTTAAGGAAATCCTATATATTGTGAAATTCTGAGGAACCCCGACGCTCGCTAGTTGCTCGTCTGATATCTGATGCATTGTAAGGAACCCCAACCGTCTCTGATAGCGTGTCTGAGATCTGATGCTTTGTAAGGAACCCCAACCCTCTCTAATAGCGTGTCTGATAAGAGATGCATTGTAAGGAACCCCAACCCTCTCTAATAGCGCGTCGGAGATCAGATGCATTGTAAGGAACCCCAACCCTCTCTAATAGCGCGTCTGAGACCAGATGCATTGTAAGGAACCCCAACCCTCTCTAATAGCGCGTCTGAGACCAGATGCATTGTAAGGAACCCCAACCCTCTCTAATAGCGCGTCTGAGACCAGATGCATTGTAAGGAACCCCAACCCTCTCTAATAGCGCGTCTGAGACCAGATGCATTGTAAGGAACCCCAACCCTCTCTAATAGCGCGCCTGAGACCAGATGCATTGTAAGGAACCCCAACCCTCTCTAATAGCGCGTCTGAGATCAGATACATAGTAAGGAACCCCAACCCTCTCTAATAGCGCGTCTGAGATCAGATGCATTGTAAGGAACCCCAACCCTCTCTAATAGCGCATCTGAGATCAGATACATTGTAAGGAACCCCAACCCTCTCTAAAAGCGTGTTGGAGATCAGATACATTGTAAGGAACCCCAACCCTCTCTAAAAGCGTGTTGGAGATCAGATACATTGTAACTTCTTCTGTATTTGGTATTAAGTAGAAATAGCCGTGTTAGTCCAGTTGTGATAGTGCACAGTAAATGAGTACTTCAGTATTAGGTAATACCTTTTTTTATTTGGACTAACAATAGATTATAAAACAATCTTTCGAGAGTTCTTCTCTCTTCCTCTGGTCAGCGATACTGATTTACAGACATTCCAGGAGCTTAACACAGATGTAAAAAAAAACAAGATAGCCATCTAAGGCTGCGTCCATAGAGGGGCAGACCGCAGCATGTCAATAATAGCAAGACATGAGAGAACAACTCAATATCGGAGTCAAGACATCAGGGTGGGCGCTCATTGAATATGGAAACTCTTACTCGTTGTTATGTGATGTATCCAATAGCAAGGTGACCTCTGTGTGTAATGTGACATATATGTACAGGCGGTCCTTGGTTATGCGGCTGAATCCGCCCGCAAGCTGCCGTCGGATTGCGGATCCAATGTTAATCCACGGTGGTGCGCGTCGGATAATCCGTTCCGACGTCGGATAATGTGTTCAGTGGAATGCGACGGATAACAGACCGATGGGTAGTGAGGACCACCTGTATGTGTAACCCACCCTGCCTGGCTTCTAGGGAGATTAACTTCAGTGTACAATATTTGGCTACTCGGCATAGGTTACCTTGACTCAGGGTGCTGTATTCATGCGGCTGAGCGATGAGGTAGCAAGGGTGACAGTGATGGGCGCCAGGAACTTCTGTAGTACAACATGAGTCTTTATTCATGTCCCCAGGCACGGAGACACACCACACACGACAATTCATGAATACTGTGCTTCCTTAAGTGCCCGCTCTTAACACTCAGAGGGAGGTGTATCTGCTTAGTTGCTTTACTGGTATTGGATCCAGCCCCCCTTGTCTTTCAGAATTGTCCTATCTGGGAACTGCCACTTCTATACAGATCCGAATACAGGTAGTATTGGCTTGAGATGCTAAGCCAATAATCCCACTCACAGACAGACTGTTTTGACCTTGTGGGTCTCATCAGTGTGAGGTTGGTTGTACTGGCTTTGCAGTTTGAGACTTATTAGTAGGTCTTCACCACACATTATTAAGGTTATGGTGAGTGAAAAGGTGACTAAAAACCCGCCACCGTATAGCATATAAAAATATTACTTGTGAGCACATTCACATGTCTTAGATAGGTCTGCAACCCTGCTTTTTGCCATTATCACCTAGCATACAGTGCTTCCACTGCAGCAAGGGATTCTGGGAAATGACATGCAAATGAGCACACAGTGCCACCTTTTGTCTCAAGTGCACATTATTGGTGCATACAGAGGCCCCGCGGTCTTCCCCAAGCCATTTAAAAATTAAATGCCGGGGACAGTGCGAGACCTCTGTACCCTATCCTACCTGGGCTCAGAAGACGTCACATGATCCGCGGCGTCATTTGACACTGCGTCGCCATAGCAACGCAGCATCAAATGACGCCGTGGGGTAACGTGACGTCACATGACCCCTAGCGTCATTTGACGCGCTAGGAAGGCAAGAGGGAGGGGGGAGCAAGCACGTGAGGAGCGGTGGCAGGGTGCGCAGCACCAAAACGTTGCACATCCCTGAGTTAGAACACAGTAAAGCTTAGAATGACCTAGTTGAATTAAATAACTATATAAAAGTATCTTGCTCGCCATGTACTGCTGTTATCTTCTTTGGTTGGCCAGATATTTAAGAGACGGACACATTTTTTTACATTATTTTTACACTGCATATACAGTGTTACACACAGTGCCAGCAACCTCTAACCCCACACTACATACTGTATGTGTGTCAGTAGGAGTGTTACAAGGATAGTGTATACCTAATGTATACAACAAAAGACAAAAAAGCCCCGGTGCTACATCCAATATGAGAAAATATATAATTAAATACTATCTGTTTTCTTCTCATAAATTAGGGTCATTTAGTTTATTTATAAAAATGTGTTACCAGGTAATAATACATTGAGAGTCACCTCTCGTTTTCAAGTATGTCCTGGGCACAGTTAAATCCTTTGGCCGAAGCATTGTAAGCCTGCAGCCACACCAAGGTACACCCTTTTCTGCAGGTTTTACACTACCTGCAAATACTCCCTTCCCCTCTCTCTTGGAAGAAGTGTCTCAATAGACTGGTCACACACACGTGTATGCCAGGACCTAATGGTTAAAAAGTGGGATGGGTGAGCTTAAAACCAAGGAGGAAGGGTCACAGACCTCCCAGCAATTGTTACCAGCTGACATTTAAAAACACAGCATACCAGCAAGTTCAAAACCCAAACCTACTCTACAGCATATATATTTGTGTCAATAGGACTGCTACCGGGATCCCAGATTATACCGTATGCATGCCAGCCGTTGAAGAGAAGGACACATCTCAGTGAATCGTTCAGCCTGCTCAGGTTAGTCAGATCTGATATGTTACCTGCTTTAATCTCTACCTCAGAAGTAACTTAAGGCAGCAATACTTGTTATTTTCTTGTACTCCCTTTAAAAAAACAAAAAAAAAAGCAAGCATTTGTATTGTATTGTATGTCTTTATTTATATAGCGCCATTAATGTACATAGCGCTTCACAGTAGTAATACATGTGGTAATCAAATAAATAACAGATAATATAAATAACAGATCATGGGAATAAGTGCTTTAGACATAAAAGTAACATTAAGGAAGAGGAGTCCCTGCCCCGAGGAGCTTACAGTCTAATTGGTAGGTAGGGAGAACGTACAGAGACAGTAGGAGGGAGTTCTGGTAAGTGTGCCTGCAGGGGGCCAAGCTTTATGTATCATGTGTTCAGAATATCCACAGTTCTATTCATATGCTTCTTTAAGCAAGTGTGTCTTAAGTTGGGTCTTAAAGGTGGATAGAGAGGGTGCTAGTCGGGTACTGAGGGGAAGGGCATTCCAGAGGTGTGGGGCAGTCAGTGAAAAAGGTTTAAGGCGGGAGAGGGCTTTAGATACAAAGGGGGTAGAAAGAAGACATCCTTGAGCCGAACGCAAGAGTTGGGATGGTGCACAGCGAGAAATTAGGGCTGAGATGTAAGGAGGGGCAGAAGAGTGTAAAGCTTTAAAAGTGAGGAGAAGAATGGAGTGTGAGATGCTGGATTTGATCCAGAAGGTCCTCCCTGAGCTGAATAGCGCTATTTTCCGCTCTAGGGACCCCACAGTTACCGGGATATCAGTACAGATTCAGAGGATCACCTGGTTCCAATCATGGAATGAAAAAAAGAGGGTAAATTAGGTTGGATTGCTGCTTTAACAGTGTGTATGTAAACCAAGCAGAGGTCCCAGCATGGGTCTGTCGGCTCCATGGGTTTTGTGAGCTGGCTAGAGGGAGCTCGACCCATCCCCATCCTCTCTCCAATCCCCAGTGGCCCAGGGGCAAGAGGGAGGGATTAGGAAGGGGTGAATAAGGGAGAGCGTAGGGCTTGGAGGACAGAAAGTTTTAATTCCCACCCATCCCATCCTGTTATGTACATGTGTAACATGTTGTTGTTTAGGAACACTGTTGTTTCCTCGTCACAGCTTTCCAGAACTACCACGCCAGTCATGCTCAGCAGTGATGCTAAGGATAGGTAAAGATACGGGCGCCGACTCTGCAGAAGGGCTTGGGTAGAGCCCCAACTACGGATTGGCAGGCTGAAGGCACCGGCGGTACCGTCGGGCCTGCTATGCCCAATCAACGTGTGGGAAAGCAGGATGCCAAGTTGGGTTTACGCTGCCACTAAGGGGGACTGTTGACGGACGTTCACAGAGGTACACAATTGGAGACGTTTATAAGGTGAAATTATAATAAGGCTTTATTGTGCCTTTTCCTTTTCATCAGGAAATCCATCCAAACACAGGGGAGGGGGGGGGAACAAAGCTTCTATTCACTTGGGAGTATCTCTAGTGAAAATACCATGCAATTAATTCACATCTCCTTTAGTAAAGCATGTCTCGCAGCCCCAAAACATATAGTATGACATAAGCAGATATAAGCAGTCTCTTAATAATGAAAGTCTTATCTGTTAGCTGCTGTAGAGTAAGCTTCTCTGCTCTCCTGGATCCGCACCCCTGGGTGCACAGAAAATCAGCATCCAGGTTTAGAAGTCTTATTTGGTGTCTTGCAATCAGCTATGCTGTGCAGAGCTCAAGACCGGTCAGCTTCAGAGATGTGTGTTCTCTTGGTCAGTCTCTCCTGGGAGGCTCAAGAACACTCCTCTGTCTCTAAAGTTCAGCTCTCAGTCAGAGCTAAGGAGAGTCACTTCCTGTCTCAAAGGCAGGCTTTTTCTACCACCTGTAAGCAGGCAGGTGGTGTTAGTTAATTTGCTACCAGCAGTTAACCACCACACTGCTGGATTAGAGGCACATTTGTGAACAGGGATAAGTCCCCTGTTACAGGGACCTTGGGCCAAAGCATCCTGGGCAGCCAGCGGATGGGATGGGCGTGTTCGAGAGGCAGCGGGCAAGGAATCTCCCCCTTTGCTATAGGAGGGGTGGGGGGATGGTCCCCTCTCCCCCCCACCTTTTGCCGTGTTGTCACAATGGGCCTAACGCATTAGAGCTGGCAGAGAGTAAGGGGTTTCTACATGTGGTTCAAAATAAAGCTGTGACCTTTTTCGTCCAACCTAACGTGTGTCTCGTTTACTATGGTGTTGGGGTATTTATTGCAAAGTAGGATCGGAGCATTAAGCGTTTAAAAGTGTCAACTCTTTCCTCCTTCGCCCGATAAGCCTGTACCTGTTTTAGTTGAGTTTGTTAGAATAGGAATTTGCCTGCCTAGGAATATAATTCCTTCTGTCCATGTTGATGAGTCGTTGTTCTATACCAGGAGTGGCCAACTCCAGTCGAAGGCCACCAATAGGTCAGGTTTTAAGGATATCCCTGCTTCAGCACAGGTGGCTCAGTCGGTGACTCAGCCAGTTGAGGACTGGTCTTGGCCACCCCTGTTCAAAGCAAACAAAAGGTTTCTGCTTCACTGTTTTTTCATTAATTCTCTTTATTCTATACCGCATTTTGTAAAAAAAAAAAAAAAAAGCAATGATAATGCAATGACAGTAAATATATTCCCAGTATTTACCTCAGTAAGTATTGGAAATAAATAGTGGAATAAATATTACAGCAATCTAGTTAATGTAATAATATTTTTATTCCGGTTTATATGACACTGACAGTGTATGCAGTAGGGTTCTGTAGGCACAGTGAGCGGCTGCCATGTAGAGCTTACAAACTCATATTGATGCCTGTGGCACAGGGAGATTACAATGACTTGCCCAAGGTCACAGGGAGAGGCGCAGGTATTTGGGATTCAAACTTGGTTCACCCAGGCAGTAACGTTACCATTGAGCTTCTCCTTCAGGCCATGAGCATGTATACATCAAGTTAAACATCTGCTGATCAGGCCATATTGTCGTTGAGTGGGTATTGCTGCTATAACGCTGCAGTGTTGATGCTTTAACCGTGTGCTTCAACTTCCGTAGGCAACTGAATGGGATACATGGACACGAGCTGGACACAGAACGTCAGTATATTGTAGACAACATTTTCTTCTTTAAAAAAAAAATGTCCAAATGCCAACATATCATCCTCGTTGCTCCAGCCTCGAGGACCTGTCGATTTTTTTCTTTATACGATTAATTGTTATTTTTAGTATTGAAACCAATACAGGCAAAGGGAGAAAACAACTGAGGCATGATGAAAATAGATCTTCCTCCTGTAGCCTCTAATGGTGACTGGTGCTCCAGCTAAGAGGAGGAGGAAGACGAAGGGGAGAGTCATGGTGAAATCCATACAAATTTGTGTAGATCAATACATTTTCTCGGAGCACTGTATTCAGACTGTGTACATCTCTGTCTGCTCACATCTGCCCAGGCAGAAAGAGACAGAAAAAGAGCCTATTTGGCATTCCTAAGTAGATAAAGAGGTTTTAGTGTGAAGTATCTCCCACACCCCTCCCTCCCGCCTTGTCTAACTAAAACTAGAAGGAGCCTGAGCTTGCTTGCCTGCAATTTCTTCCTTCTCTCAGGCACTGAAGTGGTTACATTCCTTTCCAGCTGAGCTGGCAACTAGAGCCTCAGCATGTTAGTGAGATCTCAGTGGGGGGAGCTGGGAGGAGCTGAAGCTGAGAAAGGCAGAAAGTCTATTCTCATGGGCTCTAAACAGGGAAGGGAAGGGGGCTTGGCAGGCATGCTTGTTCCCAGAAACTTCATTATATTTATCCTACGAGGAAAAAAAAAAAAACAGAACTGTAGAGGGCAGAGGATAAGTTTTGGGTACAGCAGAGAATTTGCAAGAAGAGAGAGAATGTGCAAGGAGCAGAGATAAAGGAAGCCACTGCTGCATAACATAGCGTAAAGCCCTTCCATTCCGACATGTTCAAATGCAGAGGGTTCAGCATATATTCTAGGCTGCCTTCTATGAGCTTCATATATGGGAGCTGGAAGTTGGGGCACTGCATCCCCTCTGGGTTTATACATTGTTACATTATGGTAATGCCTGTATGTTACTGATTTTGACAGCACCCCCACATATATATATATAATATATACTGTATATATATATATATATATATTTTAAAAAAAACAAATAGCCGTGTTAGTCCAGTTGCGATAGTGCAGAATAAATGAGTTCTTCAGTATTAAGTGATACCTTTTTTTCTTGGACTAACACTTTATGAGATTTCTCCTCTCTTCCTCAGGTCGGCAATACTGGTTTACAAAGGAATCTATGACTAAAACAGAGGTTTGGAAATCAGAAAAAAAAAACAGATTTAGATAAGGAGGGGTGACAAAGGGATGTTTGAATATATATATTAACAGTGGTCGACAAATCACCAAAAAATCTACTCGCCAAACAAAAAAATCTACTCGCCACCTAGTCCCACACGTGTGCTGCTTGGGTCAATAGGAGCTCGCCACGATGTTAAATCCACTCGCCCGGGGCGTGCAAATGTATAGGTTTGTCGAACACTGTATATATATAAATATATATATATATACACACACACACCGGTATACACGCATATTTTGCTACTTGTTTACACACTGAGAAAGCTGGCTGTCTCAGTTTTACACTGAGAGAATGATGTGTTGCTGCTTTTTAATTGCTCCACAAATCGCGTTTATTTATTACATTCAACTAGGGAGTTGTGATAACTTGGAATGAAATCAGAAACTAAACACATTTGGGTTACCATTCAACTAAAAAAACGTTTAAGCGTACAGTACATCCACATGATTCACACAAGTTCCCAGAGCCCACCCACAAGCATCACACATCATACAATGTTGAAACTGCAGATATCTAGGTGGGGATATGCAAATAACACAGTAAGTGGTGCTAAGTCTTTCATATCGTTTGAATTGGATCAAGGGCCTTACGACATAGCACCATGTACTACATCTGGGAATAATTGTCCTTCTTAGATTCCTCCCTTTCCAGAGATTTTTCTGGAGCCTTATCATGCTGCATTAAAATAGTTTGTGTAGCCATGCCACCTATGGCTAATAACCTGCCCTACTCCTGGCAGTAAGCCCTAGTAGACTCAGGCTGTAGTAGTCAGCAAGGGGTTTTCCCCCTCCCTGGTGCTGCACTTGAGTGACAGGGGGAGGCGGTGACATCAGGCCTGAGCATGTCCAATCATGGAACAGACCTGGTGCCCTCCTCCTAGCTCAGTGCCGCCCCAAATTTAGTAGTGCCTCTCCCCCTTGAGAGAGGCAGGGATCACACAGGATTGCCTGGAGCTTGGCCTACCCTGTTCCTTTTCCCTTCGGGGGAAAGTGAGTGATACCCTATACGCCTGGTCCTGCTAGAGGGCCAGGGAAGAGCTAGGCTGCTGCGGGTGCCTTGGCCTGTAGTGTAGGTCCAGGGACCATCCTCCAGTTGACCATCCCAGGGACTGCAGTGGGCAGAGATCTGCCTTGTTCCTGTCCTGTACAGACCAAGAGAATAAACCAGTTCCTGTTGTTATACATCCTGTGTGGTGTGTGATCTTACTGGGGGGGGGGGGGGGGAAGAGGTGATAGTTCTACTGTAGGAGATCATCTTCACCTATCTGGAGCAGATGGAGGCGCTGCACTGCTAGAGAACCATGTGGGTAATGTACCCCAGAAACCTGATCCTGTGTCCCCACTACCACCGGCGGACAGCTCAGCCCTCCTGTTACCAGCAGGTATCATGCACCACACGACCAGTAATGGTAGAATCTCCCAGGGGGTGGGGGAAACACTGTTACATTTGTATAGCCAATCCTGTGTTATAGAAGTACGGGGCCAGCAACCCATTTAGGGGCAGTTTTGGCAACCCTTGCTCCTGTAAACTTGTACTTGAAAATTAATTATACAGAGTTGAGCCTGGTGTTGTGAGCACCCACCTATATCCCAATCTAATAATTTATTCTGTAAATATTTTAAATATTTATTTAATATATGTATTTAAATTTAGTGCGCGCTGCGCTAGTATTCTGCGCTAAATAAAAGACGTCACCTTGAAGGGGACAAAAGAAAACCAACGCAGGAAAATGTCAAGGAAAGTACTGTATCTCAAAACCCCCATTTCTTAATACAAAGACCTGTGTCGACACACAAATATAACTCCATCTTAACTCCTCCCACTTTCTCATGACCTGCTTGGAGAATAGCAGGGCCTGGTGCAAACGTGTCCCCATCGGAAGTCAGGCCCGGCTTCCGTGAACGCCACTTGGGTCGGTTCCATCGCCACTGCAACTCCGGTTCCATCGCCACTATAACTCCCGTTCCACAGGTCACCTCGCAGACAAACCCCAAAATGGTGCAACTAAGATTACTACATAGATGCTGCTGGGTACAGGTATTTTTCAGCGTATCTTGCGTTTAAATACCGACTTTGCACTTACATTTGGGCTTTGATACATAGCACATGGCAAATCACTGTGTGTTTGTTTCAGCAAGCAGAGAAATGCAGCAGAAATAGGAAGAAACCTCTCACTGAGGAGAGAAAGTCAGCGGGCACCACGAAGCCAAAATTGGAGGCTGGACTGTGCTGAAGTATGAAAAAAGTTTATTGAGCCATTGGCAAAAATGGATTAAAAAAGGGATAAGGATGACCTCCAACGCGTTTCACCCCTGGAGGGCTTTGTCAAAAACTCTGTAGCATTCGGGGGATCATTTACCCCAGTTTCTCCTGCAGCAGAAATAGCTCTGGAAAATTCGGAGACACAACATGGAGGGAAATAACGTAATAACTTCGGCAAGGCTGTTACAGACCTGATTCAATTGAAGATTTGACCATTTCACATTCTCAGCATCACTGTCTGTTTCATTCACCAAACAGCCCAGCCAACAGAATCAGCATGGGGAAATGTCAGATGTGATGTGTAGCGCAGCCATGCTTTACATAGTGTGACTCGACAATGCTTGTAATGTTTTACCTCTTATGTAGTTTGCTAATAAGTTCAGGGCGGAGAGCACACTTCCTGTAAAAAGCATTGACTTCCTGATTCTCTAATTCTACTCCCTTTTTTCCTGGGGGTTTCAGTAGTATTTGACATATGGGAGCCTTCAGGATGATAAAAAAAAATTTTTTTTACTTTTCAGAAAAAAAAACAGGTAGATGAAATGATTTTGTGCTACCTTTGAATAGGTGATTCATTTTGTATTATTTTTTTACCTTTGCACATTTTTGCCTTTGTATTAAGAAAGGTAATAAAGTTTTGTTTTATTTGTTCACGGACATCAGTTTTAAAACTTTGTTCGTCCCGTCACCATTCACTATATTACACGTAATCAGCAGACATCATAAAAGAGGGCATGACCTATTTAATGGACAATCCCTTCTAGGACTAAAGTGAACCAAATCCAGTGACATGTTTAAGGGCCCGGGTTCTTATTTGGGTAATTGATCCCTTTTTTTTTTTTTTTACCTTAACCTGACACCTAAAAGTATGTTTAATGAATGTTTTAAAGTTGGACTTGGGAGTGGGTTGCTTTCCTTTGTAGGGTTGACAGGTGTCCGGTATTGAACTGGACTGTCCTGTATTTGGATAATCTGTCCAGTAAAAAATGAGAGGTACTGTAATACTGGTCATGTATGTGTCCAGTATTTTCCTCCCTGGACATAGTGACCTGATGCACCTTTCACCATTGAGTCCAGTATTTCTGGAGAAGCCACCTGGCAAACCCTATTTTTATGTGATGTCACTGTGTGGACACCAAGTACAGCCAGAGCCCCTCCCACCCGACCATGTGAGATTGCAGCTTTAACTGCAGCTCTGTCTAAGGCTAAGGCCCCGGTCACGGCGCTGTAATGCGCGCCCGCGCTTTTGGCTGCGCGTTCCGGCGATTCCCCGGTCTGCAGCTCACTGCAGGAGCAGAGACCGGGGGGGGGCGTGGCGGAGGAGTGACGGGGGCGCGGCCATGACGTCACCCGGCAGGTTCGCCCTCATTGGCTGAACCGCCGGGGGGCGTGCCTAGCCGCTCGACGCGAGTTCCTGCTCTCAATTCTATTGAGAGCAGGAGTAGCTCTCGCACGAGCGCTGCGGCCCCCCCTCGCAGCGGGCCCGGCGCCATTGCGGGGAGGGCTCTCGTGAGCGCAGCGGACGCTGTAGCAGGCAGCGAGGGCAAGGCCTTAGAACCTGCTTTAGGCTAAGGCCCCGCAGCCTCAGTCAGCGCGCCCGCACTGCAGACAGGCCGTGCGCTGAAAGGCAATTGACCGCTACCTGCGGTCTGTAGGGAGCGGGAGGGGGCGTAGTTTGAGCGGAGGGTCCGTCTGTTCGTCCCCCCCCCACACACAGCTTCCCTCCCGCAGTTCCTTCCCTGCTCCCCTCCACTCACACACTCACACACACACACACACAGGCAAATACACACGGGGGGGGGGGGTGAATTGGAGCAAGGGGGGGGAAATCGGAACGGGGAAGGGGATCGGATCAGGGGGGAAATCAGGGGGTGAATGGAATGGTTGGGGGGGATCGGAGCAGGGGGGGGAATTGGATTGGCTGCTGGGATCCAATCCATGATTGGTTCCCTTGCATGCCACGTGACACGGCACTCGCCGAAACCACAAGCTCCTTGTAGCTCCGGCTGGCTGACGCATCACAGCACGCAGTCAGCTACGCCGGAAGGAGCCAGCGGGGACATCAAGAACAGAGGCAAGCAGCTGGTGGTCCACGGCCGCGCGCGCCGCCGGCCGCAGCGGGACCAAAGCCTTAGATACCATGCAACGCTCCTTGTGACCTTGAATAGGTCACTTTATCTCCCTGTGCCTCAGCTACTCATATTAGGTTATTAACTCTTTGTAGCAGGGGCTTGTTGTGCCTTTACAATTCTATGTACAGCAGCTCGTACACTATAAATGAAAATAAAAATGATCTCTACTGTACCAGTGGAGCAGCCTGACGTCAGTTTCACTCCATTATACACAATATAGCGCACTAATTTAGTACACTGATTGGTACATTGGGTATAATGGAGTGAAACATACATCTTTCCTTCTGTGATGTATAGAACAGGTCTTTTTTTTCACTCCATTATACACAATGGAGAAAATTGGCCTCTATTTCGCTGTACTTTGCCCATTAATGCACATTTTCTAGATGTCAGAAATTGACATCAATTTCCTGTTTCGGGAAAAAAACAAATAAATGAATCAAATGGGATTGGAAGTGAGGAAGAGGGTCCCCTTGTGTACTTACGTTTAGCATCCAGTCACTAGAGTAAGTGTTTGTAAGGGCAGAATTTAGGATATAATCTTTGCTGGAATATAAAAGACGCATGAGCCGAGTTCTCTTTCTCTCTCTCTTGAAAGATGAAAATCTGCTTTAAGTTCCCATTTGAACCTTAATTGAAACCTATAAAAGTCTCTCTCTTTTTATTTCTGCATCATATATATTTATACACATTGGTAGCATCGTCACCTACATGGTAAATTTTAGGTATGAGTCTATATTGTAAAGGTATCTCGACAGAGGGGGAAGGTATCTCTACAGAGGGTGAAGGTATCTCTACAGAGGGCGAAGGTATCTCTACAGAGGGGGAAGGTATCTCTACAGAGGGCGAAGGTATCTCGACAGAGGGGGAAGGTATCTCGACAGGGGGAAGGTATCTCGACAGAGGGGTAAGGTTTCTCGACAGAGGGGGAAGGTATCTCGACAGAGGGGGAAGGTATCTCGACAGAGGGGGAAGGTATCTCGACAGAGGGCGAAGATATCTCGACAGGGCGAAGGTATCTCGACAGAGGGCGAATGTATCTCGACAGAAGGCGAAGGTATCTCGACAGAGGGCGAATGTATCTCGACAGGGTGAAGGTATCTCGACAGAGTGCGAAGATATCTCGACAGAGGGCGAATGTATCTCGACAGAGTGCGAAGATATCTCGACAGAGGGCGAATGTATCTCGACAGGGCGAATGTATCTCGACAGGGCGAAGGTATCTCGACAGAGGGCGAAGGTATCTCGACAGAGTGCGAAGATATCTCGACAGAGGGCGAATGTATCTCGACAGAGTGCGAAGATATCTCGACAGAGGGCGAAGGTATCTCGACAGAGGGCGAATGTATCTCGACAGAGGGCGAATGTATCTCGACAGAGGGCGAATGTATCTCGACAGAGGGCGAAGGTATCTCTAGAGAGGATCTACAGAGGGCTCCGAAAACAGTTTCACTTCAACCACCTTCCTGACGAGGAACCAAAACAGATAGAAGTAGATGATGCCTTTAAAAACGGAGGGTTAGTGGAATACCAGGTTGCAGTTGTGATGGTGGCCCTGGAATAGATAAATGGTAAAAATAGGAGACCTTCATAGTGTCCCCTACACATTTTATTTTAAAGGGTTTTTTTGAGACCCGTTATTATTTCACAAAGTCAAATTGGAAGAGTTGGGGTTGCCACTGTGAGACAGCCTAGAGGAGGGTCACAGAGTATACGCCGCAGAACTGGTTCAGGCTAAACGATTTCATGTGCAGTGTGAGCATGGACCAGCTCCTGTAAATATTCATCAAAGATGGTAGAAAACAAGACTTTCAAAGGGCCAAGCACACTGTTAAAACTAATGTATTGATGATCTTTGCAGCTGTGCCCTAATTGGTCCCGGCCTTCCATGTTTACCATTAAACAATTATTTATTATTTTTTTTTAATAGTTTTTTTTTAATTGGGTTTCCAAACATTAAACAACAACGTTACAACATTACAATACAGAAAATAAGAAACACAGAAAAGCATACTTTTACACAAAATTGTTTTTAGTATTGCTCATCATACTTATGATTTCAAGATTCAACACATTAACACAAATAATAATAAAAAGAAAAAAACAGATCATCGCATTTTCAAAGATTAACACCCAAGCGATCACCACACAGCCTCCTAACAGAACCTGGCATAAGATTCCCCATTAACATCTCCCCCATCAACAATAAACCGTCATATTTCCTCAAGGGCGAAATTATCTGTGACCAATCACAATCAGTCTGAGGAGACCCCAAGAGGTAATATAAACAATTATTAAGGTGTATTTATAGTTTGTCAAACATACAGTGCTGATAGGCAGTCACTATGAGAGATGTGAACAGGCAATGTGATACCTATTCCCATACTCCAACTTGTTGTGGTCCTGTCCTCTCCTACCTGTATCCCACCAGTCCAGGTTCTCTAATCCCAAAGCTATTCTTTTTTGGACATTGTGTGTCTTCCAAATCACTTGGACATGTTGAATAGTAACATAAGAATAACAACAAAACAAGTTACATATGTATCTATAAAACAAAAAACCGAAGTGTATGCCCCATAGTGTAGTTCAATTGAATATATTGGGTTGAAGAAACCAAGTGTAGGTAAAGTATTTGCAGTATGAATAACCTAATCACAGGTAGGTGGAGTAGGACAAGCTTGACCCGGAGCAGGTCTGAGAGACTGAGCCCAGCCTGAACCCACCCAGCACCCTGAGCAGGTCTGAGACACTGAGCCCAACCTGCACCGGCCCAGCACCCTGAGCAGGTATGAGAGACTGAGCCCAGCCTGCACCCGCCCAACACCCTGAGCAGGTATGAGAGACTGAGCATTGTCAGGTATATATATCCAACTCCTTTAGAGCCGGGCAAGGATTGTTACATAATCTAAAAAAAATTATAAAATATATCATCTAAAAACAAAAGATGATCCTCCCTTGAAGGAGTTTTCCCCCCAAAATGGGGGGAGTTGTACTAAAGCAGCTTGTGGGGCCAGTAATTCACAAGCTTCTTAATAACCGTACGCTTTATCATGCTGGTTATAAGAATGGTGCTCTCCTGCCGTCATGCAATTTACCGCTTCTCATGCACATGCAACAAGTCCCAGCTGATGTGTGGATTGACGCAGCCGAGCAAATGTCCCCTTCGCAGTGTGTCTCTCCATGCAACTCTAACACCTGTTTAAGTGGCACCTGTCTAACTAAACCGCTGTCGAAACCAACATCTTGCTCGGTCTCGACAGTGCCTCTTGTCAGTGTTTCTAGCAGTCCTTTTCAGACGCAGACTGTTATAGACACTTTTTCTACGGGATAAACAAAACTGAGCCTGTGTAACCGTTATCAGTGGCCTGGAGGATAGTTTGGATCTGAGTTGAACTAATAGCGAGGTTCTTCTAAAAGCCTGCATATTCCAGTCACTGGACTGCAGATGGCAGTCTATTTAAGTTTGTTTTGTTTTTGCACATTTTCTCATTTATTGATGTTACCAATCACCAAAGGAATAAAAAAAAATATTAGCAGCAAGTACTGTTAAGTTTCCTAGTGTGAAAGGGTTAATCATTTAAATATTATAATGTCTAGATCACCATTTGCTTGTCAAGTGAGTATATAAATTGGGCTGGCATTAATATATTGAAAGAATGATACATGTAGGAGATTACCATTGCAGCGTGCGGCATTGTGCTGGTTGTGTGTCCATGCATTTTTAGTTCTGTTTATTGATGGTATTTTAACAATGACTTCTCATTTGTTTTGGGAGCACATGATGGGCTTACTTAATCTTCCACGCATAGGCTGGTCGCATGTGATAATGAAGCAAGGTTTCCTTTCCATGGTTTAATAATGTCATTTGCAAGCAATAGCGCAACTAAGGGGGCTCAAGGGTCCATTGGCACCCCACCGCGCCTACAGAGGCCCCGCGCTCTTCCCCAATAAAACTAATTGCCGCGGGAGAGAGCGGGACCATTGTATGAAAACAGCCGGCCTCGCAGCGTCATGTGATGCTGCGTCACCATGGTGACGCGATGTCACATGGCGACGCGTTACCATGGCAATACGCCGTCACGGGATGCAGTGACGTCATGGCGACGCTGCCTCACATGATGTTGCGGCGTTCGTGGGGATGGCTGGTAAAAACTACACCCCCCCCAATCAGAATTTATGATGTCGTCCCTGTTTGAAAGACTTATTAAATGTTTTAAGCTCTGAGGAATCTGGAGAGAAAAAAAATTCAAGTCTTTCGCCATTTGTTTCCACATTTTTTATGCACTATATTATTTGCACGTATATAATTCTCCTATTATACAACATATAATGATGCAAACAACTTTGTTAGGTGGGATTGTAGCTTTAACCTTTACAGTGCTCGAGGTCAGGCAGCACCAGAATGCCTTTGGGATAGAGTCATGTGGTCGCTTCAGGAAGACCGCCCACCAGCCGATGGAGATGGAATGGGCTCCATTGGAGCGACCTGACCTGTCGCCCCCTGGAAAGTCCGCATTTGCCCATTACTATTATCGTTTATTTATAAAGAACCGACATATTCCGCAGCGCGGCACAATGGAGGAACAGCGTGATAATAAATTATATAAAGAGAATGACCTACTAAATAAGGATGGATCAAGCGCAAACAGATCATACAGCAGGTAACGAGGGCCCTGCTCCTGAGAGATTACAAGCTAGTGGGAATAAAGGGCAGTGTGGAAACAGTTTAACCCATGAGTTTCCTGGCATGTTTATTGGGGACGCTGACGGGCCACAGCCCATGACGTACCAGGTACATCATAAGGGCACTGTAAGGGTTAAAGCCCGAATGTAAACCCTAAATAAAACAATATGAGCAGCGGTGAAACTTGTCCTGACGTGGGGGCAGCGTTTCTGTGCTTGTGAATGTTTGTGTGTCTTTGCTTTATAAATGCTATTTATATAATGGAGTACATAACGTCTCATACAGTAAGCACACAGACTGCTGGTAATATTTATGGGATTGTCAGGAATACCATTGTTCCCTTTTTGGGGTACAAGTTTATAAACGATGAAGCGGACGTTTGGGGGGGGAGGGGGTTCGACCGAAACCACCATTGTCTAAAATGGGAGTTTCCGGTCATAAATGGCACGAACAATGGTTCTGGAGTATGTAGAATTACACCTTTAGTTAGAGCCACCCGATAATGTGAAAGACAAATGGTACCCAGCACATATCATGTACTAGGGTAGGAGTGGCCAACTCCAGTCCTCAAGGGCCACCTGCAGGTCAGGTTGTGAGGATATCCCTGCTTTAATCAACGACTGAGCCACTGATTGAGCCACTGATTGAAGCAGGGATATCCTTAAAACCTGACATGTTGGTGGCCTTTGAGGACTGCAGTTGGCCAACCCTGCAGCTTCAGCACAGGTGGCTCAATCAGTGGCTCAGATTGAGCCACCTGTGCTGAAGCAGGGATATCCTTACAACCTGACGTGTCGGTGGCCCTTGAGGACTGGCGTTGGCCTCCCCGGTAATAGGGTAATCATGCTCTTTCACAGGCTGCTGCTTGTAAAATTCTGGTCTCTTTATTGCTGGCTGTCACCCGGCTTACTATACTAATTCATTATTGATTAATTAATTGTCTGTTAGGATCATTCAATTGGTAAATACGTTTCCTGTGTTTGAATCCCAGTATTAAGGGTGCAGTTCCACTTGGTAGGTACTGTCTTTTGACTAATTGCTTGTTTTTTCTTAACGATGATCACACAATATCCCTCGTGTCTCCAGTCCCCGCCTTCTAGATTGTAAGCCTTTTGGGACAGGGAACCTCCTTTCTATTGTCTGTTTGTCTTCACATATATGGACTCTTATTATATAAAGTTAGTGACCTCCCTTCTACTTTGTACTGCGCTGCGGCATATCTCGGCGCCATACAAAGAAAGCGATGATGCTCACATGCTTCACTGAAATGAGGTTTCTGTTTTGGGGAAATAATCACATGAAAATGGCTGAAGGAGCGGCTCAGTAAGTGAAGGCACCGACTGGAAGCAGGAACACCGATTTTGAGGCAGGGAAGCCTGGTTCAATGTCAGCTCCTTATGACTGCGATTATAGTGTGGGCGATTTTTCGCGCTGCAAGAACCAAGTGCAGCAGCTGATACGGGCTGGCCTTAGTGTGCGCGGTGCGATGAATAGTCCTGGCCGCGTCACGTGAGCGATTCGGCCAATGAGGGAGAACCAGCCTGGTGACGCGTTCGCCACACCTCCCATCGCTCGGGCGACAGGCGTGCGCCTATGTCTTTAGGCAAGTCACTTTATCTCACCAAATCTCCAAAATGAGACAGTAAGCGCGATGGAACAGGGACTCGTTCTGCGTAGTTACAGCTACAGCGCTGTATCTGAAAAGACAAAAACGATACAGTTGGACACCATTATGATTTGATGCTACTTTGTAACTCAGAATTGCTCTCGTATTCTCTCTAGTTAGATGCCCGACTCAAACTAGAGCTAACAAAAGTGCTTTGGTTTTTTGTGGGGTTTTTTAATAGTTTTTTTTTCTTGGGTTTTGAAACATTAAACAACATTACAGTACAGGAAAAAAACAAACAATAAGATACAGAGAAAAACATACTTTTACACAAAATTATTTTTAGTATTGCTTATCATGTCAAAAGTAAACACACGCACACAAATAAAGACAAGTGCTTTGCATTGTACATTATTAGATATTTGCAATTGTACTTTTAGCGTTTAGGTTCCTGGGCCTAAATTTGAAAAACATCTAAAGTTATCTTAACCCTTTTGCTGCCAGCGGAGTCGGCAATGCTTCGCTCTGCAGTGAAACGTTAAAGGAAGTGGCCAAAATACAGGCATACCCCGCATTAGCATACGCAATGGGACCGAAGCATGTATGTAAAGTGAAAATGTACTTAAAGTGAAGCACTACCTTTTCCCCACTTATCGATGCATGTACTGTACTGCAATCGTTATATACGTGCATAACTGATGTAAATAACGCATTTGTAACAGGCTCTATAGTCTGCCCGCTTGTGCACAGCTTCGGTACAGGTAGGGAGCTGGTATTGCTGTTCAGGACGTGACGACAGGCGCATGCGTGAGATGCAGTTTGCCTATTGGGCGATATCTACTTACTCGCGAGTGTACTTAAAGTGAGTGTCCTTAAACCGGTTATGCCTGTAGTATAGGCTGTTACAATATCCACGTTGTATGGGTAATCCGCATCTCCAGGATGAGCCAAGTAAATGCAGGTGTTACGTTTTCTAATATTTTATAATGCATGCTGCGATTTGTAGCACAAGTTATTTATTGGGGGAAATAAGGTTAAAACAGGACTGTCTAACTCTCTTGGGTGAGTTAGGGCCGTATTGTAACATAGGGGCCCTAGCACAGCAAAGTTTAGCAGATGTAGTTACTTCTCTTTTATGTGTTGATCCGGGAATAATAGGTAATGACTGAGCGATTCTGTGCCTCACGGGACATGATCAGTGACGCTTTCCAAGAACCGTTGATCACTGAAAGGGTTAACGTGGCCCGCCAAATAAAACCTAACAGTAACCACACATAATAACAGCCATTCTCTCACAATAACGGTTTATTCTCATTCAATACATGCAGGGATTTTATTTTCAGGGTACATTTTACAGGGTCTGTGATCCAGTGGCTTGGAGCAAACCAGCCCTCTCACCCCATCTCTCACCCCAATTTCAGTGCACGGAGAAGTTGTTCTGCTGGCAGCACATTTCTTTCTCTTTTTTTTTTTGCTTTTTGTTAAGCTCCTTTTCAGCTGAAATGACAGAGCCTGGGTGTTCTGTGCTGGCAATAATTGCTGCAGTCTAGACAGTGTCTGGTATGAGGCACATGAAATCAAAGAGGCGCCTCTTCTGCTCTCCACTTCTTGCTCTGTGTTTTACCCTTCTTCTCTGACTCTTCTGTCACATCTGCCTGGTCCCGTGCGGTCCTCCTCGAAGTCTACCTGCCCTCTTTTTCTCCCGGCTGGCACAAGTCCTCTCCTTCCTTGCCTCCTCCCTCGGCACAGCCCTCTGCTCTTCCTGGTTGCCACAGTCTCCACATCCAAGGGGATCTGATGACTGACGGCTGCTATGGGAAATACGTCTCCTCACTCCTATCTGGAATGTAAGCTGATGGTTGCCCTGACAGTTTGGGTTTCCCCAGTGCTGTCAAAGGTCACCTCCCTCCCCAGAGTGAAACAGAGACTCGGTCCACCTAATCCTTTCCTGTCCATCAGATTGTTCCTCTAGTCTAGATGGATGACTTGTAACCATAAAGGCTGCAAGTTCGAAATGGGTTGTGTACAACAGGGTCTTTTGTTGGGAAAATATGTTGTTGTGTTTTGTTGTATACGCAACATACTTTGTCATGTTGTTTTTGTGTGAAATAAAATAGGCTTATTTGTGTGTAATACTGTGTGAGCCCTGAACATCAGGCCGGGCAGGATGTCGCGTGAAGAAGGTGTAAAAATGGAGGGAGGGAATATCTCATGTTGTCACAAAAATAATAACATTGGCCTCATGTAAACTGGCTTTTCATAGGGTTGAATGTAAATGCAGAGCACCGTCAGGCCTATATCTACAGTATATACGGTACCTATATCAATACCTAAAACATCCTCTAGGAATCTACTCATTTCTATGTTTGCCTCTGAACTGGTCTTATAAACCCAACTCCTGATATAAGTGATCTGCCAGTGCATTCTACACTTCTGTCTTCTCCTGCTCTGTCCTTAAGGATATACATAATATGCAGGACATTGTGTTCTAATAGCATGCATGTGTATAATTCCCCTTCTCAGTAAGACGCAGTGGTTCTATGTAACGTTATTGCTTACAGAATTCTTTCATAGGATCAGTCCAGACACTTTAGTTCACTTGCATTTCTAGCAACACATACACACACACACACACACACATACACACCGCTTATTACTCTCTTTAAAGATTACAATCATTAGATTAAAGCTGCAGTTCAAGCTGCCGTTTTTTTTTTTTTAATATATATTTTTTTCCCATTCAATATGTGCATCAATACAATCTGCACACTGACAAGTGATTAGCTAAGCTGCAGATCGATCTGTTCTCCTGTAATCGATCGCTTGCTCTGGGCTATTTAATTCAGTTCTTGCACAGCATGTTGGGCAATGTAGTTCCTGGAATATGATTGACTGGGCAGTTACTAGATACAATTGGTGCGCTGCTAGAGAGGGCGGGGCTCAAGAGCCAGAGCCTATCAGAAGGGGAAGGGGGCTGTCACTTAGGAAATGCTTCCTACATTAGAAACATTACAAATGTCTTTAAAACATTTTTTTTTTTTACATTTTTTAAATGCTACAAGTATTTTTTCACAGTACGGAACTGATTTATATAAAAAAAAAACACATATGTAGGATATCGCTTGAACTGCTGCTTTAATTGTGTGTAAATGAAGAAAAGCAGACACTCACAAATAAAATATTTAGGTTTAGCCCTCCATGGGTTCTTCTTTTAGACCAAAAATATGGGTCCCTTCTTTTTACAGCTGTACTTTTATCTACTCAATGACAACAAACGCACGTCACTTTTATATAGCCCTGTAAGGATACACAGTAGATTGTTGTTCATAATACAGCACTATTGCCATGTTGAATGTATTTTTAGTAGCAATCTTTCTATTACCATTTAGCAAAATTTTATAGCAGAGAACATTTTGCTGGGATAAAAGTTCGGTAAACTCCGTGTTAACGCGGTATGTAAAATGTTTGTCATGTAATTACCTTCCTAGAGGCTGTTAACCAGTGTTTTCTGATGATAAGCAAACTCCTTCTTTACCTTCCCACTCATATGATACTGTAGTTTCCCCTTTACTGGGGCGCTTTCTATTTGCAGTCCTAGGTTTTTCATTCATGGTTCCCCTATTGAATCTGCAATTTCCACATTGGGGGACTCTTTCTCGGCGAATGAGACATCACCGTATGCCGTTTTGGCGATCCTGAACAATGCTCAGTAATCCACTCAGCCCACTCTTGTAGGATAAACGTAAGTCGAAGAAAATGAGTACTGAAATCTGTAAACCACTCTGAACAATTCATTCCCATGTCAGAACTCATGGGGAACAGATCACGTGTCTTTGGGCGCTTGAAGAAAGAGGACCATATTTGCCAAGAGGCAGTATGCCATGAAGCACCATCTGGCAGTGGAAGACACCACACAAGCCATACATTTGAACTGGCTGCAAGGTGTCTTCTGGTTCACCACTTAGTAATGGGCTAGTATGTCCCCGTGCCATGTATTGTGAGATACCGTACCTCGAGAGATGCACACCATGGAAGCAGGATGTTCAACAGTAAAAGTTCATTTTTAGTTCTGTCTGCTAAAATATCAGTGCACCTCCTTATCAGACTCTGCACTAGTATTTTTCAATCAGGGTTCCTGGGAACCCTTGGGTTCCATGGGCATACCTAAAGGGTTCCCTGCAATTTTCTGGTCAATTGAAAAATGTATCAATTACAGAAGAATTTACAATGCATCAGAGTTGCTATTAGAGAGGGTTGGGGTTCCTTAACCAAAACAAGGTTGGAAACCCACTGCTCTACACTAGAGACAAACTATCCCAGGCAACTGTATCAAATAATTTTAGAATGAATAGTATGGCTTGTTCTAAGCTTACTTGTTAAAATTGGACATTTGTAAGGTTTTGGTGACAGGTCCTATAGTGCAATGACAAGAGAACAATATATAAAATGAAAGGATTGAGTCACCCTAGATCGGGGAAGTACGACTGCCATACAGAAGACGGGAGGTGGTGATCAGCCCCTCTACAGAGCTGTAAAAGACAATTGTACGTAGATGAGACCATGGATCCACATGGGAGAGTACAGAAGAAACGTAGCGGCACACCCATCAAGTTCTGGCACAGGTTAGCACACCCATCCCAGCGTTAACCCGCATCAAAGTACATTTGAGTTGACGCGGGAATGGGTCCGATTACCGGTACCGATGTGTGTGCCCCATAGAGTGGGTGCTGTCGGCACTACAGATGGTACATCAGGAAAGGCTGCAGCAGTAGCCACACTACAGCAAGCATTGGTAAGAAGGAAGCTTGCAACTACAGGCCAACCTGCACTACTTTTGTAATGGGGAATTCATTGAAATCCTCGCGTACGGAAAGTGTTGTGAAGTACTGTATAATTAATTTGGTAGCATCTGTGGCAGCATGGGTTCACTAGAGGGAGATCATGTCAAACAAATCTGATCATTTTTTTGTCTGCGTGGATCAGATAAGCAATTGAGGAGCAGTGGATGTGACCTACCAGGATTACTGCAAATCCCTGTACAGCATTCCATATAATGGACTCGTAAGCTAAAAAAAAAAGCACATTGAGAGTGACATTTAAATAGGTAAAATTTAAACTTGAACAGTTATCCCCTACCGAAAATGTTTCTTACCCCTCTAGTTTTAATATGTGAAGGAAGCAGGGGGTCTCAGGAGCTCAAACGCATTCAATTCAGCTCTGGGGACCGCCTGGTTTCCCGAGATACTTAACGGGAAAGCTAAGGCAGTGCTTATAGTGCCGGCGACGCGACCACCCGAAAACAAATGCATTGCCGCCGCGTGCGCTTGTAGTAAGCGCGACGGCGACAAAGCGATGGGGCAACGTGATTTTTGGAAACCGGGAATATTTGATTTTTCAGGGGCTGTCGCCTCAAGTGACAGGCCCTGAACCAATCAGTGGCCTGGTCGCCCGCGCCGCCGCCGCAAAGCGAAATACAACATTCGCTAGCGGCGACCCGAAGGGTGGCGTCGGGGTCGCGGGCACTATACGCGCGGCCTAAGGCAGCCAGGTGCTCACCTCCAGGAGAAATAAAATGGGAGTTTCTTTTTCTCGCGTCACAAGGGCCAATAGGAAGCCACGAAGTGATTTGTCGCTGCCTCCTATTGGCTCGGGATTTAAGCCTCCATGAAATACCGGCGGCACCTCCTCCGGTAAGTATCTCAAGAATCAGGGGGTCTCTGGGGCTGAAAGTAATGAGGTTCAGCTCCGGAGACCGCCTGCTTCCGCCCATGCTTAACAAAAAAGGGGGGATTTGATTTGTAATGTACCTTTAAATGTTATATAACTATAATACCTGATAAAAGTATATCTTTTGGCATTAAGCAAAAAGAGTTGCACTTGCCCTTGTGAACTGCATAGATCCCTAACTGATTCCAAAGGGCAAAATTTTATATATATATATATATCTATATCTATATATAGATATATATAATCAAAAAATAAATAGATGATACCGTTCTGTGGCTAACGAAATGCTTTTATTTGTGCGAGCTTTCGAGATACACTGATCTCTTCTTCCGGCGATGTTACAATGAATGAAGCAAGCAAAAGCTATACTATAAACAGTGTCTATTGGAATGTTATCTGTGCTGGTCCTTCCCCCGGTGCGGATGTGTTTTATGGCTGGAGGTGTCAAAAGGTTCCTGAAAGCAAGTGATGAAAGAGTGTATGTGTATCAGTGTGAATAAAAATGAATGGAGAGCCCACAGTATATACAGTGCTTTACAAAAGGTGTGTGTGGAGTGGGAGTGGATATAAATGGTGTGGGTGGGTGTGGAAATGTGAGAGTTAGTAGCACAACTAAAAGTGTGTGTGGATACTATGTGGTCCCTATTGGTGTATAGGGATGGAAAAACAAGTAGTATAAGTATGTGTGAGAGACAGCTGTGTATGCATACATATAGTACAGTATGTACAGACATGGCCTTTAGCGCTCATGGGAAGAGAGTTCACTTGTGTCAGTAATGACTCATAAAATTTCGATCTCTGTTTAGGCCACTACTAAGTGTCCCGAACAGTTGCATAAATTTGTATTCATGCAACCGTCTCTCTTTCGGTGTTTTAATATTACCTTTGCGTATGGCAACCCTCAGATCGTTCATCTTTTGCTTGCTTCATTCATTGTAACATCGCCGGAAGAAGAGATCAGTGTATCTCGAAAGCTCGCACAAATAAAAGCATTTCGTTAGCCACAGAACGGTATCATCTATTTATTTTTTGATTATTGAAGCTCGGCTAACACAGTACTAACACCTCTACATACATATATATATATATTTGCATATTTGCTTTCCTGTGGAGGGTTTTTGTCACTTTTTTTACTCACCATAACTTAACTCAGTATTATGGTTTAGCCTATCCCATAGCCTCTCTTGCATTCCCAGTAAAATCAACCCCACACTGATGAGACCCATCAAGGTCGAAACAGCTGTCTGTGGGTGGTTTTCTGGGTATGCACCTTAACCCTGGCTGTGCTCAAAGCTGTGACCATGCAGCAAGCTTAAGCCTATAGGGAACCATGTTAAAAATGGTTATTGAGGCAAAAAGTGACACTGTGTGCTCATTTGCATGTCATTTCCCAGAATCCCTTGCTGCAGTGGAAGTGCTGTATGCTGGGCGATAATGGGGAAAGGCAGGGTTGCAGACCTGCCTAAGACATGCAGATGAGCATACAGCTATATTTGCATATATATATATATATATATATATATATATATATATATATATATATAGACAAAAAGGGACAGCGCAGGCTCCATAGTGTAAAGGGTTTGGGTTTTAATATCACAAGCTAAAATCATATATATATAACATTTTGTACAATTAACACTTAAACAGCAGGGTAGACTAAATGATATAAGGTGGGGTTCTGACAATTGGCAAATAAATGGGCTAGGGGTTGTTCAAATTCATTTATAAACATTGATATTAAATCGTGTCCCAATGTGAAGACAGCACTATGGAAGGACATAGCCTAAGTAGATACAGTCCTCGGGTCAGAATGAGAATAAGGACTGTATACAAAGCCCAGTGAGGAAAGACTTCAGGGATTAGTATTGACAAATAACTATGAAACTATGGCACAGTCGTGTGGGGGCCCGAATGGCCGGGACCCGTGATTCAGGGGCCCCCGGCAGACCCCCCCTGTTGGCAGGCCTGGGTACGTGGTGAGAATTTACAGAGACAGAAGGAGGGCGTTCTGGTAAGTGCGTCTGCAAGGTCTGTGCCTATGAAATGTATAGTATCCAGCAGAGTTACTCATATGCTTTGTTAAAGAGGTGTGTTTTACGAAAGTTTCTAAACGTGGAGAGAGAGGGTGCCAGTCGGATATTGAGGGGAAGGGCATTCCAGAGGTGTGGGGCAGTGATTGAGAGGGGTTTTAAGCGGGACAAGACTTTAGATACAAAAGAGGTAGACAGAAGACATCCATGAGCAGAACGCAAGAGTCGGACAGGTGTATAGCGAGAAATTAAAGCTGAGATCTAAGGAGGGGCAGAAGAGTGTATAGCCTTAAAAGTGAGGAGGAGAATTTTGTAAGTGATACCGAGTTTAATAGGAAGCCAGAAGAGGGATTTCAGCAGGGGAGACGCTGAGACAGATTTAGGAAAGTGTAAAGTGATTCTAGAAGCAGATTTTAGCATAGATTGTAGGGGAGACAGGTGAGAGGCAGGAAGGCCGGAGTAGAAGGTTACAATAGTCGAGACGGGAGAGAATGAGGGCCTGTGTGTTAGCAGTAGAGGGACAGAGGAAAGGGCGTATCTTTGCCATGTTATGGAGGAAAAAACGACAGGTTTTAGATAGATTGTGAAAGTGAGGGAGGTGTCAAATGTGACCCCTAGGCAGCGTGCTTGTGATACTAGGTGTTTAATAGTACTACCAACAGTAATGTAGAAGGGAACAGTAAGGTGAGGCTTGGGAGGAAGTATGAGGACCTCTGTCTTTGACATGTTAAATTTGAGTCAGCGGAGGACCATCCAGGATGATATTCAGAGACTTTGGTCTGTACAGCAGGCGTAAGGTCAGGGGTAGAAAAGTAAATTTGTGTTTCCTCAGCATAGAGGTGATATTTGAACCCAGGAGATGTGATAGGGTCACCTAGAGAGAGTGTGTAAATAGAAAAGAGAAGAGGTCCCAGGACAGACCCCGAGGTACCACCACAGAGGGATCGATAGGATGAGGAGGTGTTACTAATCGAGACACTGAAAGTATGATAGGAGGGGTATGAGGAAATCTAAGATAGAGCTCTGTTACTGATACCAAGAGTATGGAGAATGTGAAGCAGAAGAGGGTGGTCCGCAGTACCAAAGGCTGCAGAGAGGTCGAGTAATATGAGCACAGAGTAATGACCTTTGTCTTTTACAGCATGGAGGCCATTAGTTATTTTGGTGAGGACTGTTTTGGTGGAGTGAGCAGTGTGGAAACCGGATTGTAAAGGATCTAGGAGGGAATAGGTGGTGAGAAAATGGAGCAAGCGAGAGAATACAAGGTGTTCAAGGAGTTTAGAGACAGGAGGGCTACAGGACTATAATTAGAGAGACAGGTAGGGCCAAGCTTGCTGTTTTTGAGTATGGTTATAACAGTTGGGTGCTTGAAGGAGGGGGGAAAGGTAGCAGAGTAGAGGAAAGATTTTGTGTGTGTGTATGCATGTGCATGCATGTATGTGTGTGTGTATGCATGTGCATGCATGTATGTGTGTGTGTAGACCTAATCCAACGCGTTTCATCATGTAGTTGCAATTTCCTCAGGGGCGTGTTTCCAGTGAGCAAGGAAAGTCCATATATATACACAGAAATGTGTTCATTGTTACCTTGGTAACATATACAAATTCAATAATCCAATCAGCAAGAATATATAACTATCAACATATTATACAACTAAGACATCTGCATACATCAACCATATTTGAACACAAAAATCAAAATTAAATATTTTTTTCCCCAAGTTTTAAGGATCTTTATCCCCATTTGAAAAAAAAAAAGATAGTTCAATTTTGACAGCATGGAGGAATTTGAACATCAATGCACAATGAATAAATTACATATCCAAAGAGAAAATATATATATGTATAGTATCGCATGGAGCCAGTTATAATAGTTGTTAAATATTTAAACAATAGTACTGGTGTGCAGATTTTCATTAAGGCCATGCGGTGCCATATTATTTAAATCTAAATCTAGTATTTTTAATCTAAAGATGCAGTAGACTGCCGACATAGGGTTGTAAACGATCAGCCCCTATACTGTATGTGGGAGGGGGGTTATATTCCAAAAACATCAACCTGATGGTAGAGGCGACTTTATTGTGATGTTTTTAAAAAATGTTTAAGTGCACCGTGTGTTACTAGACCATTCAAAATGCTCCTCCGGTGTTCTAGGAAGCAGACACGGAGGATGCACAGGGTGTCCTACATATCCCAAACCACATGTGATCAAATATATAAACACACTGAGTTTGGCAATTTATATATCGTTTAAGTAACCAAACCTGATTATCCCTACATGTAAACGTTTTGCTGGGGGGTAAAGATTAACATGTTAAGTACCTGCCTCTACCACATTTAAAAAATGACCATTTGTTGTAATTGTTTGGCTAGGGACACGTATGTACAAATAAAGAATATATAAAAGTGTAAATACTAATAAGAAAACCTGGGAAAAACAGTTCCGTGTACAGCACGTTCTACTCCTAGAAATGTCTTTTGGGTGCAAAACCCACTATACTGTATTTTTTCACTCTATTATTCTTCAATAATACCCATTCTGTGCCCTCAAATATTTTAGTAATGCAATCTCTTTGCTGCGGGGGGAGTAAGTTCAAGTAGATCTCTTTGTAAAGATCACTAATAGCATTATTTCTATTCTTATGCATAATGGTTAACAGTTCCGCCTTTAACGCTCGCTGAGGGGACCCAAAAGGTCGAAACAGCGGTCTGTGAGTAGGTTTGCTGACCATTTACTTAGGGTCGCCAGGTGTCCAGTATTGAACCGGACTGTCCTGTCTTTGGACACTCACTCCAGTAGAAAATGAGAGGTAATACTGGACATGTATGTGTATACCGGTATTACCTCTCTGGACATAGTGAGCTGACCGGCTTGGGGGGGCCGCGGGATTTCCCAGAGTAGGGAGAGAGCAGGGCTGTTAAGGGGCTGCGCAGCGTCCTCCATCCTGATTGGCTGCTGGGTAATGCAGGTATAAAAGCGGTGTAAAACAGCAGGCTTTAGCTTATAGGGGGTCAATGTTAAAGTGGATAAGAAGCAAAAAGTGATGCATTGCAAGTGCTCATTTGCATGTCATTACTCAGAATCCTTTGCTGCAGTGGGAACAGTATGCTATGGATTATGGAGTAAGGCAGGTTTGTGGATCTGTCTCAGACATGTGAATGTACATGCCATAAATGTTCTTTATAATTTCTGTATGCCTTTAGATCTGTAATTAATTGTGGGGAAGGTTGTATCCAATGCCTTCAAAAAATCTTTGTTTAGCAAGAGTGATAATTATGATTGCTAAAGAAGGTATAGGGATGTCAAAGGTGTCTCCCCGTAATTCCACATACCCAAATACCAACAGAATATAACTTTTTAGGAACTCAAACTTGTAGTGTAGTTTTAGAGATTTTGTCTCAGAATCTCGCAGTCTTTCCGCAGTGCGCAAACACCGCTTTATAGAATTTACATTTGGGACAGGTATCATTTTCATCTTTCATTTCCCCCACAAATATCTTTATTGGGGGAACATTTATCATGTGTACAATTGTAGTTTGTGCTCTACAAGATAAATGTATGACACATACAATGTTTTATGACCATCGGCTCTCCCTAAATGGGGGGGGGGGGAAGGGTGGCACCACCTATATTTCGATTGCTTCTTATACTCTATTTACTTCTGTACTAGATTTTTATTGTAATCACCCATGGATGTTACCTTGGGCTTTATGTTTTTTTGAGGGATAATATCAGTGCCATTCCCTCTCAGGGAGATATCCTCAATTTTCTTTGTTTTTCCGATCATTACACAATATCGTTAAGCATCTTGGTATAGATACAACTCTACTCAAACAAACGAACATTTACCAAACGTTTCTATAACTTTAGCTAGTAGTGTTGGGAGAACAAATTCTCTTTATTGATATTTGTGATAAGATTCTCTGACACTTTTTCCATGGATAAATCTAGTGGGTAAATGTATTACTGTAGTTTACAAAGTCATGTTGGCGACCATGTTAGTGCTAATGCTGAGTCCTTGATCCTGTGTCCTTCTTCAGGCCCGTCTAGAAACCAGTTCCATCTTATCAGCAAATCATCCATCGTCCTGAATCTGTCCAAACTAGTTTCTATTCTGTCTATGGTCATTCATTTATATGGCAGATTGTGGACAGTTTCCATAGATGCATTTTCATCTTTTACCACGTAATGATCTTCTTGTAAAGAGGAGCCGCATAGAATTTTTAGATGAAACTCTGATAATTTAGGATGTCTTCCAAGTCAAGGTTAGCAAAAGAGAAAAAAAGCAGCGCACAGCCAAGGGAGCCAGGTTTAGAAAAAGTAAAATAAAAAATCTTTATTTAATAATACAACATCACCCAACGGAGGTGTGAGAACCTCCTACGCGTTTCGCACCCCCACGGAGCTTTACCCACTCCATGCAAGAGTACCGCTATTCTCTGTTCTATTTCTGGACTTTATTATTGAATCTATGTGTCCTATTACTATTTGAGCACCCATTATTTGACTGTATAACCCTGTTCTTTTAATGTAACCATGTATTTTTTCTAACTCTGTGCCCAGGACATACTTGAAAACGTGAGGTAACTCTCCATGTATTACTTCCTAGTAAAACATTTGTATAAATAAATAAATTACCCATTCTTTGTACTATCATTCAAGTCACCAATGTTGGGGGAAGTCTGCCAAGCTTTCAATGGATTGCGCCATTTTGACTCCGCTTTATACATCGTCGTAGATACATATGGAACATGTGGTCTACATTTTGGGGTTTCGGATAAATATCAAGCGGAGTTGACTATATTAACCTCTCAAAGTTGAGGCTTGGTAAAGATTTTCCAAAACATCTGCATTATAAAGAAGAATTGGTTTATAAAGACTGTGGGGTCATTCCATGTGGTGGGACTCAACTCACAGGAAACATGAGAAGGATCTTCTTCACTGAAAAGATTTTTAAAGAGGCAATCCCTCTGTAACAGGGGAGTAATTCCTGTTCAGGTAATGTACCCCTAATCCAGCAGTGTGGTGGTTAACAGCTGGTAGTCAATTAACAAACACCACCTGCCTGATTAGATGTCTTAGAAAAGCCTGTCTTTTGAGACAGGAAGTGAGACTCCTTAGCTCACACCTGAGCTGAACTTGGAGACAAACAGTCTTGAGCCCTGCCAGAAGAAACAGCAGAGCTGCTTTCAAGACACAGGGGAAACTTCTAAACCTGAATGCTGACACAACCCTGAGGAAAAGGGAGCTGAACCAGGGACAGAGAAGATTTTCCCTCCAAACCACAAGGAACAGATAAGACTTTAATTTATGAGACTTCTTATATCTGCTTAATTCATGCTATATGTTTGGGGCTGGGAGACATGCTTATCTAAGGGAGTTGTGAACTGCATAGTATTTCACTAGAAATACTCCCAAGTGAATAGAAGCTTTGTTTACCCCTTGTTTGGATGGTTTCCTGATGCTAAGGAAACAGGCGCAATAAAAGGTTTATTTAATTTCACTATAATCAGTCTCCCTTGCATACCTCTGTGAGCGTCCGCGTACATATGGTGTCAGAAGTGGGACGAGAGGTGGTCTTTGAAGTTAGAAAGGACCGGAGATTTGTTCTGTGAATTTTTTTTTATGCTTTCTGCCTACAAACAGTCTAAACAACTTAAAAAAAAAAAAAAAAAAAAAAAAAAAAACTCATGCAGCAGAGATCAGAGTTAAAGTGATACACACCACTGCACTGAAACTTACAAAACCACAGATGGACTCTTTTCCCCAATCCCAAGAGGAGAGAGAGAGAGAGAGAGAGAGAGAGAGAGAGAGAGAGAGAGACTGCTGAAGCAGGTAAAACCTTATTTGCCTATCACGATAAAGTGTAATATGGTCATTGAAATAGGGGGTTTGCCTTCCAGCCATAGTCAGGGTTCAAGAAGTGAGTTAGCCCTTGAAAGGGATAGTCGTTTGTTATTTTCAAATGTTTAGCTGAAGCAGTGAATACAGATGGTGACCCATGAGCGGTACTGATTCTGCAAGTAAAAAGGCTGCCACACCGCATAGGACTACCAGTTGTGAATGGAGTATATGCAGAAAAATGTGAAAATTGATGCAAGACTGTGCTGAAGCAGGGGAATTTTCAGTAAACAAGTGTGAGGGTAAAATTGCCTACTAGAAAAAAAGGAATTGCTGAACTGTGTAAAAGGTATCCCAAAGTGTGAAGAGTGAATGTCATAATACCCAAAGTTGAGACTGAACTCAAACAGAAAATCACATTATTTGGCAGAAGCAGAGAGATTTCACCTAGCAAGTTAATGGTGTAAAGCAAACAGAAGTTTTTACCTAGCAACTACACATTCAGCATACCTAATGAGAGATTATACCTAGCAAGTAAATGGTGTAAAGCAAATAGACGTTTTTACCTAGCAACTGCACATCTTGTATACCTGATAAGAAAAAATGCATGCACAGTACTGCTGATATTGTACAATTTACCCAAGAAAGAAAAAGTCTACAGAGATGCCTGTGAGAGCTACGACCTCTACAAGCAAAATATGCCCACCTGTAAGACTACCACAATTGGGGGTTCTAGCAAATACAGTGGCAACAGCTGCAATAGCGCCTCCTGAGGTCAGGAAGAAAATTACACCTGATAGCCTAAAAATGGAGGACAAGATGCAGCGTTCCTGTAATGAACCCAACCCATGGAAGAGTGGCCCTTCCAGTCCAATAAAGAGGAAGACATCTCTTAGGGGGAACCCAAACCGAGTCACACCCACAAAACACCCCAAGAATGGTGGGGGTGCCTGAACTCGGCACGAACCGAAAAGACCGCTCCCTTTGATGACGAATATGATCAGCAGGAGAAAGAGCGGGAGCAGTGGATCACCGAATATTTCCGTCAGCTACTATAGTTGCAAGAAAAGCCGGGTGGATCCAGTGACGCTGCTTAAATTTCAAATGAAGATGGAGACTCCAGTATCCCTGAAGGGATGGTGTCATCCAAATCAAAAAGGCAGAAAAAGAAAAAGAAAAGCGGTTCTTCACTTACCGTGGAAGGAACAGACATGTCCGCAGATCCTGTGGAGGAAAAGGGGGGCCGAGTTGCCCTGCAGCCTAGAGAAAATGGAGAATTCGTCCCGCGGTTAACCGAATATTCAGAGGGCCCAAGGCAGAAGTCGTGTACCCCAAAGAAGTGTCTGTCCGGTGCCAACAGTGAGGAACCCTCAACCAACCATCCCAGGGAAGCGGAGCCAGAACCAGTGAGTGTCGATCCCTTGACCAGCCCTGAGGATGCCCTGAAAAATGCCAGGCGTGACTGTGATATACTCCGTGAACAATTGAAACAAGAGAAAGATGGTTACGTGGAGCTACTGAAAAATAACGTGAAGCTACAGGAACATGTGCTCGCAATGTATTCTACAGCCAGGACAGAATTGGGCGATCTCAAGACTGAGCTAGATACTGCAAATGCTACTATTTCCGCCATGGATGAAAAGCAAAGCCAATCTGATAAAATGATAACTAAGCTGAAGCGGAAGTATGAGGAGGCACTAAAGCAGATGACAGTCTTTCAGCAAGAGGTTCACACTCTTCGCGTAGAGCTGAATGCCTCATAACAGGAGGTCAACAAAGTCCGGACAGAGGTGGACGTATCTCAGAAAGAGTTTCAGACACTCCGCAGAGCACTGGATGCCTCACATCATGAGACCAACAGCTGCCACACAGATCTGGAAGTTTCCAGAAAGGAACTACACCGTCTCACTGAGGAGCTGGACATATCTAAAGAAACTATTGTCAATCTTGATACAGATCTCAAAGTCTCTCAGAAGGAGCTTCAGACCCTCAACCTAGAGAAGGAAGTCTCACGCCAGGAGACTGTCATTCTCAAAGCAGATGTGCGTAAATGGAAGGAGGACTGCAAAGAGGCCCTGAATAGTACAGAGACTGAAAAAGGAGAAAATTCAAGATTGAAAAGAGAAAACTTAAAACTGAAAGAAGAAAATTTTCAGTTGACAGACGAAGTCAAGGAAAAGAATGAAAAGCTGCACGAGCTTAAGGAAATAAATAGACTTTTGGAAGGTGAGAAGTTTGAAGCAGAGCACCGACTGCAGAACGCACCTCGAGGAGAAGCAGCGAACTCTGCAGGAAGAAAATCTGCAGGCTGTTAAAGAAATTCAAGTGCTGCAGGAACGTCTGATGACCCAGTATGTCCCCGCAAAGCAGCATGAGAAACTGAAGGCTACCCTGAGCGTCACCAAAGCATCGGTAGAGGCCAAGCTTAGAACCCAGGTGACCCGGCACAAAAGGGTGCACAAGAAGGTCCAGAAACTAAAACAAGTAACTGTGGCCCGAGCAAAGAAATTCATAGTGCTTCACAATGCAATAAAAATGTGGAAGCAAGCTCAGAGAAAGCAAAGCGTGCAGATAAATTCCCTGAGAATAGACTTGCAAGACGCACTCAAAAAAAAGGGATCTCTCGCGGATGAGATTACAGTCCTACAAGGACAAGTATTGACCCTGACTAAGCGTTAGTGAGAGCTGGGAATACCGCTCATCTGAAAGACAAGGTTGCAAAATTTGAACCACCTAAACAAGCACTAGCAAAATCTTCAGCCACCCAACAGGCAACAAAAGAAGGTACACGTGCTGAATCAAAACCAGAAGAATCCTTGGCTGAAAAGATGGGACATTCTCTGGAAGTGGGTGTGGAATTGCAACTTAACCTCAAAGAGGCTGAACTAGCAACCCCATTGAGTGGGAAAAGGGCAGAGAGACAGCTTCAAGAGCGGAAAACTCAAAGGGCTGTTTTTAAACGCTCTGCAACTGCTGCTATACAGTATGCCTACAATAAGACGAGCACCCGACGCGAGGGAAATCTCATGACCGCGCACGTAGCAAAAAGACTATACTTAGAAAAAGTCCTCCTCGAGCGACTGAGGAGTGCTGATCTCAAGCACCTTCAGGAGGAGACACGAATAAACTGGAGAAAGGGCTCCAATCCCAGCAGGACTGAGGGTTCTCTTCCTCCATCCACTCTCATTCAAGTCACAAAGATATCTAGAATGAGAGTGGAAGGATGGGCTTTGGCCGTGGCAAGCCCGAGCTACCCATAAACAGGGGAGGTATGTAACAGGAGAGTTATCCCTGTTCAGGTAATGTACCCCTAATCCAGCTGTGTGGTGGTTAACTGCTGGTAGTCAATTAACAAACACCACCTGCCTGATTAAATGGCTTAGAAAAGCTTGTCTTTTGAGACAGGAAGTGAGACTCCTTAGCTCACACCTGAGCTGAACTTGGAGACAAACAGTCTTGAGCCCTGCCAGAAGAAACAGCAGAGCTGCTTTCAAGACACAGGGGAAACTTCTAAACTTGAATGCTGACACACCCTGAGGAAAAGGGAGCTGAACCAGAGACAGAGAAGATTCCCCCTCCAAACCACAAGGAACAGATAAGACTTTCATTTATGAGACTTCTTATATCTGCTTAATTCATGTTATATGTTTGGAGCTGGGAGACATGCTTATCTAAGGGAGTTGTGAACTGCATAGTATTTGACTAGAAATACTCCCAAGTGAATAGAAGCTTTGTTTACCCCTTGTTTGGATGGTTTCCTGATGTTAAGGAAACAGGCGCAATAAAAGGCTTATTTAATTTCACTATAATCAGTCTCCCTTGCATACCTCTGTGAGCGTCCGCCTACACCCTCCTTTGGACCACAGTACACTAATTCCAGTAACATGATTAAGGGGTCTCATCTGGGTGATTGATGGCCTTTTTTGCCTAAATCTGATACTATTTATTTTTTAATTAAGGAAACAGGCGCAATAAAAGGCTTATTTAATTTCACTATAATCAGTCTCCCTTGCATACCTCTGTGAGCGTCCACCTACACCCTCCTTTGGACCACAGTACACTAATTCCAGTAACATGATTAAGGGGTCTCATCTGGGTGATTGATGGCCTTTTTTGCCTAAATCTGATACTATTTATTTTTTAAAGTCAGACTTTGCAGGAGTTTGATTTCCTCTGGCTGCTCCCTTTTGTGTGATGTCACTGTGTGATGTCACTGTCTGATGTCACTGTGTAAACAGCATGTGCTTGTACAGCCAGCGTCCCCCTCCCCTCCTCACCTCTCCTTATCTTTATTTGTTCTCCGATAAGGACAGGGAGTGGTAATGGGAAAGAAAACACGTGATTGACAAACACTTCCCCATTTCAGAGGCCCGGAAGAAATTCAACTGTCTGAATATGTGGTGTTCCTAATGTAAAATACGCTTCCAGTTATTTGAATTAATTACAACATTTGGATAACTGGATTCAAAGTGCGTTGCTTTGCCACAAGGAGAGCTTTTGGTTCCAAGAAAGGGGAAGATTAAATCCTCCAGTACAGCAGTACGTGGACATATTAACTCCGGAGCAGAATTAAGAAGGGACAGTATACCTCACCCTTACCCTTTACTCGTGTGTTAACATCCAATATTACTTCCCAAGTTTTTAGAAACGTTGATATTGCCCAAATCAAGGATAATGTTGAACAATTCAATTATTGCAAAACATTGGGGGCAAAATGAGACAGCACAGAGGGGGGGGGGGTAATTTCATAGTTACTCCTGGCAGCCCCCGTTTACCTAAATCTTCTGTGTATCTATGTGTCCAAGAAATGTCAAGTATCTGTGGATAATATTATTCTCAGCTTACCGAATATTATTTAATGGCAAACACTGGGAAAGGACGCTTTCCAGATCATGCCTTGTAAAGACTGAAGGCGTTAAAAATGTACAGGTGCAGGAAAACCCCTGCTCTGGTGTCACAGATAAGGAAATATATTGGGTTCAAAGGTTTTCTTTCAGAGGAACTTATGATTTCAGAGGAAGGTGTATAAACAGGAGACCTAACGAGTATTGAGCTATTTACGTTTTGTCAAGGATAGAGATTTGTGCGTTATTTTACAAGTTGTGAAAAGGCCATGTTAATGTACCCTCCTTAATGTCACCAACAAATATACTAATATGCTACAGAATACAGCAATAGTATAAATACACACTTCCAAACTGCGTAGAGCATGGAATACTACTAGAGACCCTAACCAACGTGCCATTTAACTCTCTAAAAACACTGATGGATAATGCTACTTTGTAGAGAGGGGCTTTGGTCATGTCTATAGGTTAAAGGCGGGTGCTGAAAGAGGATTATGGAAGGCTTGTGCTATACAGTGTCATGATGCACTCCAGAGTATTCACTTTCAATGGTGCAGAAAGGTTTTCTCCAGTGGCGTAGCAAGACATGTGCGGTCCCCCGGGCAAAAAAACAGTCAGGGCCCCCTCATGTCTCTGCTCTCTCTCTCTCTGCCCCCCCCCCTCTCTCTCTCTCTGCCCCTCACTCTCTCTGCCCCTCACTCTCTCTCTCTGCCAATCTCTCTCTCTGCCCCCCTCTCTCTCTCTGCCCCTCACTCTCTGCCAATCTCTCTCTCTGCCCCTCACTCTCTCTCTGCCAATCTCTCTCTCTGCCCCTGCCTCTCTCTCTGCCCCTCTCCCCATCCCTCTCTGCCCCTCACTCTCTGCCCCTGTCTCTCTCTCTGCCCCTCTCTCTCATTGCCCCCTCTGTCTCTTTCTGCCCCCCTATCTCTCTCTGTCTCTCTCTCTGCCTCTCTCTCTTTCCCCCCCCCCTCTATCTCTCTGCCTCTCTCTCTGGGGTCTCCCCCTCTCTGGTCTCTATGGGGTCTCTCTCTCTCTCTGGGGTCTTTCTCTCTGGTCTCTCTCTCTCTCTTTGCTCTCTCTCCCTCATGTCTTTCTTTTCCCTCTTATGTATTCCTCTCTTGTACTTCATTTTCTCTTTGTGTCTCTTCTTTTCTGTCTTCTTCCCTTTCATGCCTGTTTTTACACCAGTGCTTTAACCCTTCCCCTCCCTCTCACCCTTCCCAGTCTCTCAGGCTGCAGCTCCTGCCCTGCCCACTGACTGAGGCCCTGCCCCTTACCCTCACATTTCCCAGCCTTTCTTTCAGGCTGCAGCCCCAGCCACGCACAGCACTACTTCCGGCCCCGCCCCCTGACATAGGCCCCGCCCACCTACAGAGGCTCTGCAGAGGAAGGAATTTCCCCTCTGTCCTCCCTACTGTATCTCAGGCCCCGCCCCCTGACCCAGGCCCCACCCACCTGCAGAGGAAGGCATTTCCCCTCTGTCCTCCCTACTGCATCTCAGGCCCCGCCCATTGACCCAGGTCCCGCCCACCTGCAAAGGAAGGGATTTCCCCTCTGTGCTTCCTACTGCATCACAGGCCCTGCCCCCTGACCCAGGCCCCACCCACCTGCAGAGGAAGGGATTTCCCCTCTGTGCTTCCTACTGCATCACAGGCCCTGCCCCCTGACCCAGGCCCCGCCCACCTGCAGAGGAAGGGATTTCCCCTCTGTGCTTCCTACTGCATCACAGGCCCCGCCCCCTGACCCAGGCCCCGCCCACCTGCAGAGGAAGGGATTTCCCCTCTGTGCTGCCTGCCCGCTGCAGGGAATTCATGTGCGGGCAGGAGGCCGGGCCGCTGACGGGGGGAGCGGGCCCCCCAAGAGCATGGGCTGTCCAGGCTATAGCTACGCCTTTGGTTTTCTCTTAGAAAATTAAATGCAACACAGCATTTGATACGTGTCAACATTTGTTTTTTTACAGAGTCAAAAATACTTACAGTGGGACAACCACGTTGTAAGAGTTTTGTCAAATCTCATGGATTGAGAGATTTTAGACGTGGGATACAACCCTGAATTAGCCAGTTTGCAAGACGCCAGCTGGTGTCACTTTTATTGGCAGTGGAGAGAACAGGACTCATTACGGTGCTACTCACAAGTGTTTGTGGATCATTCGATACAGATACGGTGAAAGGGGGGAAAAGAAAGTCAAATAATTTATAAGATGAGTAAGACAGGCCCGAGATAGATTTCACCACATGCCACTTTTGCGACACTGAAAAGTAGGACACACTGGGGATGCTGAAATTATCGCATTAAAAAAATGATACCTTGAGGAGAAATAAAGAGTATTCACTAAATACATTCCTGGAATACATTCTGTGCTAATAGTTTTGGGATAGCCAAATTACATTGTGCTACCCTGTGTCAGTAACCCCCTCATATAACCAGTCAGGATTCAGAACCCAACATGGCCCTCCTCACTATATGGGATGATATACTACACCTATGCGATAAATGACATGACGTGGCTCTCATAGATCTGTCGGCTGCAGTTAACACGCTTAATCATAACATGATCGCCACTAGAATGAAGGAAGGGGCTGGCCTCCAAGACACTGTGTTTGACTGGATCATCTCATTCCTTGGAAGACTGCACGCAATCCACCCATATGGGACAACATATGGTAATATATACCATGGTTACATGTGGAGTACCACAAGGCTTGTTGCCTCCCCCATCCTGTTCAACATCTGCATTAAACCCTTGGCAAATCTCATTGGAACAAGAGGACATAGATTCCATCTTTATGACGATGACACATCGGAGCATCCAGTAATCATAAAGAACAAGCCGATTCACTTACTCAATGTCTTAATGACATCCAAGAATGGATGGCTACTGACCGACTTTAACTTAACCCTTATAACACTGAAATAAAGATTCTACAAGCAAAGGACCATCCTACTAATTAACAAATAGCAAGAGCTCAGGAATTCTGCCCTTCGATAAGTAACAACAACAGTTACATTACAAAAAACAAGTAAGAAATTGAGAAGTCATCCTGAACGTACAAGCCACAATCACTTCCCGAGCCACTCTCACATCCCAATTTAACGCCACACCTAAAGCTTCAGTCAATGCTCTGAGAATGATAAAGAGGATTGCCCATCTCCTTACAAAAAAAGACCTTGCCACTGTCACTGTTGCCCTGGTCCTCTCTCTCTCTCCACGTAGGAATGGCAACCTTCTTTTTTTCTACTCTGCACGGGTTCCAGACCTCCACAGTCAGACTTTAGCAGTGCCACCAGGAAGTTCGACCATATCACCCCTCAATTGAGAAAACGTCACTGGTTGCCCACCAAGCAAAGAGCCATGTTTAAACTCCTCACTATGACACACCGGGTGCTCCATGACCCTGGACCACTCTACTGTCAAACAAAATTTAAGCTCCGCCGACCCACCTCGAGTCTATGATCTCAAAACCTTCAACTTATAGAAGTCCCCAGATTCCAACACATGAGACGTGCGGGCTGCGCCCTTTGGTTACGGGGACCCAGGAAATGGAATTCCCTCCCTATATCCATCAGAAACATCAGAGACCGTCCCACTCTCAGAAAACAGCTCAAGACTTGGCTCTTTGAAATCGCCTTTCCGAACCCCGATTGATTCTTCGCTCCACCTTTGGCGTTTTTAAAGAGCGCATAGGAGCAAGGTTCTGTGTATGCGCTATATAAGACATTGAGATAGATATAGACACAGATCCAGAGCGCCGTCAGGTAAGTTAAGATGATGTTAACCTAAGTTGATGTGACGTTATGCCTTAGAATGTATCTACAAAGCTCAATAAGGTAACATTAAATCCTGTCTTCACCCGGAAAGAGCATTACATTAACTACTGTATAATGGCCATTAGTTATAATTATATGCCAAAGAGGCTCTTGGCAACGCCTATCCATAAAAGTCTGTTAAGGTTACCGCAGGGATTTAACGTTACAGTTAGTCCTCGCTATCCAATGTTTCACTTTACAACGAATGGCATATCCAACGCTTTACAATGCAACCCTAAGGGCTGTTATTCTACACTGGAATGTGTTACCCGACGCCTGAATGCGTTATCCGACGCTCACCGCCACTGATTAACATGGGACTCACTTTACAACGGTTTCATTATCCAACACTACTTCCAGAATGGATTCCGTTAGATAACCGAGGACTGCCTGTATACCTAAAGTTGGTGTTACTTCCATTCAGACCTTGGAATTGTAGTTTTTGCTGGACAGGCGCAGATAGAGATAGATATCGTATAAAGCAGTGTTTGCTGAGGTATATAGGACTTCTCTCTCTCTCACTTCCTCGCCTCTTCAGCAAAACTCTTATTTTAGGGTCTTTATGGGAGTAACGCCACCTGTAGGTAACACATTCTTAACGTCATGTTATTTCAACGCATGGGGCTTTCCATGCGAGAGTGCCGAACCGGCGCTCTCAGTTTTAAAGAATAAGGGCTTAACCTTAACCCTTTGGGTGCCCTAGGGATGTAGCTACTGGGTCATGGGGTCTAGCATTCCAGAGGCCCCATGACGCAGTGGCTACGTTATAATGTAGTAGCTCGCTTTTGTTGGGGAGATCCCTTTGGAGCGCAGAACGGGATCTGTCTGGAAGAGGAACGGAGGAAGATGACTCTCCTCCTTCTGTTCCGTCATCCGTGACGGAGCGGCCATAAGCGGTCACGTGATTGCGAGTGCTGGAGGGGCCGTGGCAATCTGGGGTCATTGTCCCTGCAGCATTCACAGGGTTAAAGGGGTACTTTATATGGAAAGTGTGATAGGAGTTGGAACGTAGAAGGATTTTTTTTAACACCAAAGAATGAATCCCACTTACAAAATCAGTAACGCAAAGGAAGAAAACGCGCCACTTTCTCATAGCTTTATTGCCATAGGATTTAGGAGGGTATTGCAAGACACTTGACTGAAAGAGTAAAAGCTTGTTTCTTTCCCGATAGCTATAATATATTGAATAGAATATGGTGACTCTAGCCAATAAACTTTCAGCGGCACTGCAGAAGTTGCGTTACTACCAGAGGTCACCGCATTCGCTCACACATGCATTAAATGTATTCAGACCATAACAGAACACGTGTGATTTCTTTGAATGAAAACAGCGTAGCGCACCTTTTGAAGCCGACAAAAACATGTTTATTTAGCAGACCGAACTGAGGGACATTTTGATGATGTGTACACGTTTGCATCATACATCCTAATTTTGAAAAAAAAAAAATATTTTTTCACTTTTTCTGCACAATTACCAGACCGACCACGAACGACCTGAACGTGTTAACGCTTTTATTTTATTTCTAAACAGCGCGTTTAACCGTCCTTTTTTAAAAATTCCTAATTTTCACACCCCTTGGTTTAAGAAGTGCTGCGGACCGAACAAATTCACTGTGACCAAAAAAAAACCTGCTCCCTTTCAGCGAGCTATCTTTCCACGCAGTAGGCAGGGGAGGCGGGGTTTTTTTTTTTCTTTCTTTTTTTTTTTATTCCAGAGAAAGCATTGTACTGAGTGAGTGTAACTTGATATTTTTCTGCACGTCCCCAGAGGGTTTTTTCCATTACACAGGCACTGCAGAATGGTTTGGCTTCCTCTCTCCTCTCTCTGTGTATTCCCCCCTCCCTTCTCCACCCCCCCTCCCACCCCCCTCCATCTCCCTCCCCCTGGCATGCTTTTCCAGAGGCACATTGTGCAAATGTAACCTTTTAGCAGGCCCCTCCCACGTCAGGAAGCCGGTGGGGAGGGGTGCAGGGTTTATATACTGTATATATATTTATATATATATATATATAATTTTTTTATTTATTTTTTTGCCAGGAAAGCAGGCAGCGGCTGGGAGCTGGAAGGCAGCCCGTTAATCAGAGCAGGCTGACAGAAAAGCACAGATCCTGGGGAACAGATTTTTGTTCAAACTCCCTCTTGAGCTGCCTCTGCCTGTTTCTTTTCTTTGTATTTTTTTTCCCTTTCCATCTCACTCGCTGGTTTTTTTCCATGCATCTGCCTGTACTGTTTCTCGCCTCTGCTTCCTCCCCCCCTCCTTTCTCGGCTCTCCTCATCGGTCCATGTGCTCCCTATGTTATTCCCTTCGAACTACCGCCCCAGGGGCTGAAACACACAGAGCTGCGTTGACTCGGAGCTCATAGCGTCATGTTGCAATAATCGGTTAACGGGCGTTATTTTCCCCTGGGGTGTTAACACATTTCCACCAAGCTAATTGTATGCAAAAACGCTGCCCGTTGTTGAATCCGTTAGCAGAGGTTTAAACTCTTGTAGGGGTGGGCAACACCAGTCCTCAAGGGCCATCAACAGGCCAGGTTTTCAGGATATCCCTGCTTCAGCACAGGTGGCTCAATCAGTGGCTCAGTCGTTGACTTTAACCGAGGGATGGGCAACTCCAGTCCTCAAGGGCCACCGACAGGTCAGGTTTTCAGGACATCCCTGCTTCAGCACAGGTGGTGCAGTTGAAAACTGGAGCCACTGACTGAGCCACCTGTGCTGAAGCAGGGATATCCTAAAAACCTGGCCTCTTGTGCTAAAGGGAGACGGTGCCGCCGATACTTCATGGAGCCTTCAATCCCCTGCGTGACACTGGCCAATGGGAAGTGGCGTCCTGTTGTCCCGCGTGATGTGGGAGATTTAAAACTCCATTTTGTTTCCCCTGGAAGGGACCGAACCGGCAACACCTTCCCTAGTATTCACCTAATTAACTAAGTCCCCGGGGTTGAAAATAACACGGTTCAGCTCCGGAGACCTTCTGGTTACGATACACGTTAAAAAAAAGTCGTGGGGGGGAAGAGTAGGGGGAACTGACCCTATAAAGAGGCAATCCAAGCAGGCGATTTTTTTTTAACATAGGGTTGAAACATGGGGTCTCTGTAACTGAACCCCACTCATTTCAGATCTGGGGACCCCCTGCTTCCAGAGATGCTGACCTCTGTAGGGGTTGCCGGTAGCCGTTTTACTTGTGGGGATCACATAATGGCCGCTTATCAAAGCTCCCGCGGCCAATAGGAAGCCGTGATGTCATCTGGTGAGGCTTCCTATCTGCTTTAAACTTTGCGGCACCCTTTACTGGCACCCTTTTCGGGAGGTCTTTATCTCGGGAAGCAGGGAGCTGAAAATAACGGGGTTCAGCTCGCAAGACCCCCTGCTTCAACCCTATGTTAAAAAAAATAATTTTAAAAAGCACATGAATTGCTCCTTTAAGCTAACACAAAACTTGTGTTGGATTCAAATAACGGGGTTAAGCATGTCTTACCTAAAGTTTGCAAAACAAATATATATATTCACCGCGCTTCTCCGTGTAAGGAGCACGCTGCTGGTGAAAGGATTGGCCTTACATATGTGAAATAACAGAAAGTGAATCCCTGCGCTTCTCCCATTGGGATAGCAATAAATGGGGAAATAAATATACACAGTGACTCCTAAGTCTGTAAGACAAAGGAGACTTTGGTTACATCCTTTGATCTCTACTGAGACTTACCTTGACGTTGGTTAGCAGGCTGGTCATTATTTGGTCAAAGGATGTAACCAAAAGTCTCCTTTGTCTTACAGACGTAGGCTTCACTATGTATATTTATTTCCCCATTTATTGTTAGCCCAATGGGAGGAGCGCAGGGATTCACTTAGTTTTTTTACCTAAAAGGTGACATCACTCCTATTCAGACCTGGGAAATAAAGTTTTTGCTGGAGCGTATACAATACGTAAAGGGAACCTGTAAACAAAGCAGCCTACCTGAGAAATATGCTAATTCGGATATGCAGATGATATTATAATGGTGTAAATGAGCATATTTTTTAGGCATCTGAGGTGTATTCAGGTGTGTTCCCAAGTATCTCTCCACGTGTCGTATAAAGGAGCGTTTGGGGAAGGTATAAATGTCACTGGGTACTTTACAAACATGGCACTCTCTCTCGGAGCTCCGTGGATCTGGGCATTAGGCCGCGCTTATAGTCCTGACGACACGACCGTGTGATGTCATCCGTCGCCGTTGTAATAGCGATTCCTGCTTATAGTGCAGGGGACCAGAGAGGGCGACCGGAGGGCGTGGCCGTGAGCGGTTTTGCCCTCATTGGCTGAACTGCTCACGTGCCGCTGACGTCACACGGCGATTGCCAAAAAACTAAAATTCTATTGACTTCCACTCTAGGCGCACGTGACGGATTACATCAACTTGTTTTGAAGCACCGTCACCATAGCCGGGACTACAAGCGCGGCCTTAGTCTCTGCTGCGCCTATGACATTCTCTCTGTCCCTTTTGGCCTTCGTACTTCAATGCTTCTCCTTTCAGGTCCTTCTGCACCGTTCCCCAGCATTTGCTTTCTTCGCCTGCAGTTCCCTTGAATTCCAGTTTTTCTTCCCCCCTCTGCGAGAGACAGCGCAGGGAGCTGTTTCAGCATCAACTAAATGTATTCTATAAATATCCTATGACTAAGCCTTCCCCTACTTTGGTAAAAATTCAGCTCCAATCATTTGAATGGTGCTGAAATCTTCCCGCTCAAGGACAGCTTAAGTGTATTGAATAGAGGCCTCCATGATTTCCTCCCCAAACCACAGTAAATGAGAAACATACTATTGACAGTGGATAACAAAGTAGCCATTAGTTTTGTATTTTACCTCCTTCAGTTGAACAACACTGGGTAAAAAATGCCTCCCATGAATGGAAATGCTGCCATGTAACATGAATAGAAATGTTGCCATGTATGGTGGCAGAAGTGGCTTCACTGCCTTTACCCCACACTAATCTAGGAAAGTCTGCCTTGCATGCAGGCCCGTATTTAGCCATAGGCCTAGGGCACCAAATTTCAGATGGGCCGGTGCTACGGTTACAGAGGCCCCCGCTCTCTTCCCCACAACAGTTAAATTGATTGCCAGGGGGGGGGGAGCACCGGGGCCTCTGTAAAGATCTCTTACCTCCTGCAGCGATTTCGCACAGCGACGCGTTGCTATGGCGACGTGACATCACATGCTGTTCCACTGTCATGGAAACGCGTCGCCACGTGACGTTGGGACACTGCAAGAGGAGGAGGCCTTTTTGTACTCTTAGTACCTGGTGAAAAAGGACAAGAAGAATTGAGTGTCATCTGTATAGCAGTGACAACCCAGTCCATGCCGTCTGATTATGTTACCTAGTGGCAGCAAGTACACTGCGAACAACATAGGAGATAGGATAGAACCACGTGGCACTCCACGTGGCTTGGGTGCAGAGGAGTACACCCCTGAAGATACTCTCTGTGTCCTGCCATGTTCAATATGAATAATTTGATGGAGCAATGTAAACAGGAATTGCAAGGAGTACTGGCAACCAAGATTGATATTGAAGCAGCTCATAGGCCATCGCCGCTCAAGATGTTTGAACTATTTTCCTGGCTTTTATGATTACGTTTTCTTTACCGAGGAATGCTTGCCTATGGGTTGCACCGTATCATGTCCATACGTCTTACCGGTACTGCTGCATAATAGCAGAGAAAGGTTCCGTACACACGACCTGGGTGATTTCCTTTAGTAGGGCCCACAAATGTAGAACTGTAGGATTTCACTAGATCACGTTACATCTTTGTTACGCCACCGCGGGCGAGAAAACGGCGAGCTCTCAGTCATAGTATCTTTTCTAGGAGTCGAAATGGATACAGTAGCAATGGAATGAAGGTTGCCACAAGACGAGGTTTTGAAGCTCACGGAAAGAAATGAAGACTTGAGTAAGTCTGGTAAGGTAACACTGAAGCAGCTACAGTCCCTGTTAGGTCTGCAGAGGGACCAACAAAGAATATTACAACTTCAGGAAGATCTAGCTGTATTGTCTGAGTTTCTGGAAAACGTTAATGGCAAACCGCTTTGCCTGACTAATTGTCCAGCCAACAATGAGCTACTGCCACACACAGACGAGTCCGGGGTGCATGGCGTTGGTGCCTATTTCCAGACACACTGGTGTGCCACATTTTGGGGGAATCACAAAAAAACTATAGTTCCTAGAATTATTCCCCACAGTGGTGACATTGGACATTTGGGCACAAAAATGAAGCAACATAAGTAAAAGGTTTTGGACAGATAGCACGGGATTTAGCAGCCAATAACACCCTCTGCCACATCTCATTCCTGCCATAAGGTTAGTGCTTCTCATGTGATGCACACAGATTCTTGTTTACACGGCCCATGCTTTCTTTTCTCAAGCATGCATTGCATTTTCTTGCGCACAGATCGATCTCTTTAACATGAGTCTCTTCTGAATACGGGCTGCAGTCTCTTCCTCTGCACAGTTTGCCGTCTATTGTTCTGTTTTCTTTTTGTATGTTACTTTCTCTTGTCTTATGTGGGCAACTCCGCTTTCTGAGGCTACATGACCTCATGCAGGCCAAGATCTCTTTGCCCACGTCTGAGATGCCAACCTCCCACCAAGGACTCAAATCGGGGACATTTTCAGGTTCTGGGACATTGAAATCTGAGACTGTTGATGGTAAAAATCAGTGAGACAGTCTCCAAATCAGTCCAATCTACAGAGACGTCAACGTCCAAGGACCAAAATCAGCGAGATTCGGCCCAAAAAAAGTGACATTTAATTGAAAATTGCTCATTTTTATCTGTGAGACCCTTACCGAAGCCTATGAGAAAACTGATGCTACAAATTAGTGAGACTCTCCTTATTTTTAGATGCATTTCTCCTCACTGTAGCCTTTGTTTTCTCTACCGGCTTTGCCTACGTTATGTATTCTGAGACCTGTTTTGCTCTATACATGCTTTCTTTGTCTTTTTTTTCTTCTTTACTGAGTATCCTGCTCACCTACGAGACCACATTTATTAAACTGTGCCACGCCAGCAGACACGTCCGGCGCAGCAAATATAACCCGTAGTCTGTTTAGTTGTAACCTCTCCAGTATACAGCGCGTCTCTCTATTCTAAGCATATACTCTCGCTTCTATGACGGACCTTTTTTCTCCACAGGCTTTCTTTCACCCATGTAGTATCTTCTCTGCATGCTGCATTCTCACCATATGCTTCTCTCCCTATCTTCCTCACACCACATCTCGTTAGCACTTGTGATTTCTTATTTGCCAGTCTCTTCAGCATCTCACCCTCTCTCTTTGTTCCTTCCTGATTCTCTAGTCAGGTCTGTTTTCTTTCACCCTTTTCACAGTCCTGTTATAATGTCAGTCAACTCAACTCTGTTGCAATGTAATGACAATTTTAGTTGAAAAGCCAGGCTCCTCACGCCTCTGCTGCTGCTTCATGAGTGTACAAACACCAGCCACTACATCAATGCCACCAGCACGAGGTTTATGATGGATAGAAGGAAGACATCATAGAAGCAAACACAGAAAATACATCATTCTTGATTTTATTCCACTGAGCCGTTTCAGACCTTCTACTTTATAGAAGGAGAAGGAGCGGCTCAGCGAGCAAAGACACTGGCTGTAAACAACAAGACTGAGTGTGAAGCAGGGGAGCCTGGTTCTAATCTCAGTGCCTGCTCCTTGTGACCTTTGGCAAGTCACTTTATCTCCCTGTGCCTTAGGCACCAAACACATAGACTGTAAGCTCTGCGGGGCAGGGAGTGTGCCTGTAAGAAACCCCCTGGGCTGCTCACCGCGTGCTATACAGGCAGTCCTTGGTGATCCGACACAATGCGTTACTCACAATGGCGTTGTAAAGTGAAACGTTGTAAAGCGAAACACGTTTTCCCACAGGAACACTGTTTAAATGAAAGGTTCCGTTACTGAAGGCATTTTTAACACTAAAATACACCAAATATTTTATGCAGGCAATAAGATATGCAGCACACACATAAATTATATAGTGTATATACTGTATTATATATATAATATAACATAATAAATAATATATTATATAGTATAATATTATATTATATAGTATAATATTATATATATACGCTCTTACGACGCTTTGCAACGTTGTTTATGTGAATGTGTATATATATATACACACATACACAACGTTGCAAAGCGTCGTAAGAGCGTTGGATAAGCCGTTTTGGCGTTGTAAAAATGAATATAGGTATGCATTGCATAGCGTTGGATAAGCCATTCGTTGTAAAGCGAAGCGTTGTAAAACGAGGACTGCCTGTACTGTAATTGTGACACACTTTGGGAGAAAAATAAAGTTATTATTAAGTAAGCATTAGTTGTTAGACGGTGCACAATACGACTTTATTTCCATCATTAGATGCTTTAAAATGGATCTGTATTTTTTTTGGAATACTTTTTATTTTTTTACTTGGAGCAAGAACACATGCAATTGTAACCCTCCTCTGACTAAAGGAGGGGTAACAGTGAATGCTATATAACCCCCCTCTGTTATCCCCTCTTATTTAAGGTGATTACCCTTTGAATGCTCACCCAAGCTTGAAAAAGACAATGAATACCTGGGAAAGCAAGAAACTAGATAAGGGGATCAATGGGTCAGAGACTTCACAGGGCTGCCTTGAATATCCTGTCTCTCCATGCTGGGAACTTGCTGCCTATTTGTTTGTTGCTCCCATCCCAAGCCAGAAGGATGCCAAGATAGTGAGATCCTGGGTAGGGGGTAGGGGGTAGGAGGTAGGGGGTAGAGGATTCAGAATTTGAAGACAGTCCCATTGGAGTAAACGAGCTCTAGATAAAAAAGACCAATGAGGGGTTTCTGCAAAGTTTAGCCCTGTAACTTGATCCCTGAGATAATCTGCACTCCAGTGCCCAGGGCCTCCCAAGGTAGCTGTGTTTTGTTTTTTTAAATAGATGTATGGGTTAAAAAGACAGGGGGGGGGTTAAGAGTTAATAAAGTTGAAGCACTTTGAAAATCAGTTTCCTCTCTATCTACCCCCTCAACATGCTAAACAAATCTTATGTGTCTTCAGAGATATCTCCCTTAGCCTTACATTGTTGGGAGAGCCTTTTGTTTCAAGCAAGACAAGGGACTTTCTGAGCTTTGGTAATTAAAACTGCATCTCTCTAGGTTCAGAACAGTGGAGACAAACATAGTTAGAATCCTGCTACCATCAGACCTACACTGGGGCAGTTTATTCACTAATTTTTAGAGGGGAACATGCCCTATAGACCTATGGGAATGTATGGGAGCGGATAGCTTATCACCATACACCATTCTTCTATTGTTTTCCTTCTCCAGGTTTGGGGGAACCCAAACACTAATTAATTGACCCTTCAGACAATGAACAGTTACCTCCTTCACCTGTGGGGAGGGGGGGGGCTTGAAGGCTGGAGTTGAGCCCCCCTGATCTAGCGAACAGTGGCTTAGTGGACATGATAATGGGGTTTATCGAGTTCTGAATCTCCAGAGTCGTATGTTACCTTATTTTGGTGCAAGATAGTTGCACACTGTATGATGCAGACGCTGACTGCTAACATGAGAGATTTGTAATGCGCTGCAAGAGGCAGATTTCGGAAGCTTGATAGGCGGCGTCTATAGTTGCAGATTGTTGTGGAGAAGATACAAGTGGATGGGTTTGTTGTAATCATAAGGGTGAGCAGGATTGGAATAAGGCTGTATTGAGAAGGAGAGGAGAATGTGCCCCTTTGCCAAAGGCTGTTGTGAATTACCAGCTGTCCTCAGCTTGTCTCTTAGCAGCTCACAGTATTTACATTTCAGGAGGGAGAGGCAGGAACAAAGGCTCTTCTAACACATGCCCTGCAGCCTCATTTGTTAAAGGAAGGGGTCCCGGCACTCTGCTTCAGATATTTCATGGAGGTTTGGTTTGCGGAACCTTCTTAACTTGAGTCAAATCAGACTATGTCGCTCCCTTCCAATAGGACTTAATGGGTTACCTTACTTTGTAAGTGCTCCTGTATTGCCTAGTCCAGGGGTGGCCACTCCAGTCCTCAAGGGCCAGCAACAGGTCAGGTTTTCAGGATATCCCTGCTTCAGCACAGGTGGCTCAGTGACTGCGCCACCTGTGCTGAAGCAGGGATATCCTGAAAACCTGACCTGTTGCTGGCCCTAGAGGACTGGAGTTGGTAACTCCTGGTCTAGTCCCACTATCGTACACCCAGATCTAGTCCCACTATCATAAACCCTGGTCTATTCCCACTATCATAAACCCAGGTCTAGTCCCACTATCATACACCCTGATCTAGTCCCACTATCATATACCCTGATCTAGTCCCACTATCGTACACCCAGGTCTAGTCCCACTATCATAAACCCAGGTCTACTCCCACTATCATAAACCCAGGTCTACTCCCACTATCATAAACCCAGGTCTACTCCCACTATCATAAACCCAGGTCTACTCAGACTATCATAAACCCAGGTCTACTCCCACTATCATAAACCCAGATCTAGTCCCACTATCGTACACCCTGGTCTAGTCCCACTATCGTACACCCTGATCTAGTCCCACTATCGTACACCCTGGCCTAGTCCCACTATCATATACCCTGGTCTAGTCCCACTATCGTACACCCTGGCCTAGTCCCACTATCATACACCCTGACCTAATCCCACTATCATAAACCCTGGCCTAGTCCCACTATCATACACCCTGATCTAGTCCCACTATCATACACCCTGGTCTAGTCCCACTATCGTACACCCTGGTCTAGTCCCACTATCATATACCCTGATCTAGTCCCACTATCGTACACCCTGGCCTAGTCCCACTATCATACACCCTGGTCTAGTCCCACTATCGTACACCCAGATCTAGTCCCACTATCGTACACCCTTGTCTAGTCCCACTATCGTACACCCTGGTCTAGTCCCACTATCGTACACCCTGATCTAGTCCCACTATCATACACCCTGGTCTAGTCCCACTATCGTACACCCTGATCTAGTCCCACTATCGTACACCCTTGTCTAGTCCCACTATCATACACCCTGGCCTAGTCCCACTATCATACACCCAGATCTAGTCCCACTATCTTACACCCTGGTCTAGTCCCACTATCATACACCCAGATCTAGTCCCACTATCGTACACCCAGATCTAGTCCCACTATCGTACAACCTGGTCTAGTCCCACTATCATATACCCAGCAGCACAAGCACGCTGCCTAGGGGTCACACGACTCCTCTCTCACATTCTCCCCGTCACATTCAAAACATTTCTAAAACCTGTCGCTTTTTCCTCTGCAATATCACAAAGATACGCTCTTTCCTCTGTTGCTCCACTGCTAAAACTCTGACACAGGCCCTCATTCTCTCCCGTCTCGATTACTGTAACCTCCTGCTGTCCGGCCTTCCTGCCTCTCACCTGTCTCCCCTACAATCTATCCTTAACACTGCTGCCAGAATCACTCTACACATTCCTAAATCTGTCTCAGCGTCTCCCCTGCTGAAATCCCTCTCCTGGCTTCGTATTAAATCCCAGATTACAAACGCAATTCCCCTCCTCACTTTTAAAGCTTTACACTCTTCTGCTCCTTTTTACATCTCAGCCTTAATTTCTCGCTATTCACCATCCCGACTCTTGTGTTCTGCTCAATGATGTCTTCTCTCTACCCCCTTTGTATCTAAAGCCCTCTCCCGCCTTAAACCTTTCTCACTTTCTGCCCCGCACCTCTGGAATGCCCTTTCCCTCAATACCCGACTAGCACCCTTTTTTATCCACCTTTAAGACCCATCTTAAAACCCACCTGCATAACGAGGCATACTGTATGCTCTGTGGATGATACTTTACACCTCATACATCGACCTTCAAATCTATCAGAGCAAAAGGTGTTAAATGAGACCCTATTCCAAAATCCAACTGCTGTGTTAACGTTGACGGACTAACAAGTTTGCAGTATTTTATATTTTTTACATATCTGTAACAAAAGCATGCTGAATATCAGCCAACAGCTAGTATTTTGCCTAAGCCCATGACCTTGGGTATGGAGATAATGCGGGCTAGTGGTTAAAGTTCCATCTTTGGAATGTGAGCATCCAGTCTGAGACCTAGTACCTTCTACCTTGTGACCGTAGCAAAAAAAAAAAAAAACATTTTATAGATGTAACGATAAAGTTTCTCTGTTGCAAAAAAAAGTAGATGAATGTATTAAAGAAAATGATGAACAATTGGTTAACTGAGGAAGAAGTTCATAAGCGACTTGAAAAAATTAAAGTAAATAAGGCACCTGGCCCCGATGGCATACATCCAAGAGTTCTCAAGGAGTTAAGCTCAGTAATAGCAAAACTATTATATTTAATATTCAAGGACTCCATTTCCACAGGCTCAGTACCACAAGATTGTCGTAAAGCAGATGTGGTGCCTATATTTAAAAAGGGAGCTAGATCACAATCGGGAAATTACAGACCTGTAAGCCTGACTTCAATAGTAGGGAAACTACTTGAAGGTTTAATACGGGATAATATTCAGGAATACCTAATGGAAAACAAAATTATTAGTAATAGTCAGCATGGATTTATGAAGGATAGATCTTGCCAAACTAAACTTATTTGTTTCTTTGAGGAGGTAAGTAGGAATTTAGACCAGGGTAATGCAGTTGATGTGGTCTACTTTGATTTTGCAAAGGCTTTTGATACGGTTTCACACAAGAGGTTGGTGTACAAAATAAAGAAAGTTGGACTCAGTAATAATATATGCACCTGGATTGAAAACTGGTTAAAGGACAGACAACAGAGGGTTGTTATAAATGGAACTTTTTCAGGTTGGGCTAAAGTCGTGAGTGGAGTACCTCAGGGATCGGTACAGGGACCCCTGCTTTTTAACTTGTTTATTAATGACCTTGAGGTTGGGATCGAGAGCAAAGTCTCTATGTTTGCTGATGATACTAAATTGTGTAAGGTAATAGAATCAGAGCAGGATGTGATTTCTCTTCAGAAGGACTTGGAGAGACTGGAAACGTGGGCACGTAAATGGCAGATGAGGTTTAATACAGATAAATGTAAGGTTATGCATTTGGGATACAAGAATAAAAAGGCGACTTACAAATTAAATGGAGATATATTGGGGGAATCCTTCTTGGAGAAGGATTTAGGAGTGCTTGTAGACAGCAGGCTTAGCAATAGTGCCCAATGTCATGCAGTAGCTGCAAAGGCAAACAAGATCTTATCTTGCATCAAACGGGCAATGGATGGAAGGGAAGTAAACATAATTATGCCCCTTTACAAAGCATTAGTAAGACCACACCTTGAATATGGAGTACAATTTTGGGCACCAATCCTAAGAAAAGACATTATGGAACTAGAGAGAGTGCAGAGAAGAGCCACCAAATTAATAAAGGGGATGGACATTCTAACTTGTGAGGAGAGGCTAGCTAAATTAGATTTATTTACATTAGAAAAGAGGCGTCTAAGAGGGGATATGATAACTATATACAAATATATTCAGGGACAATACAAGGAGCTTTCAAAAGAACTATTCATCCCACGGGCAGTACAAAGGACTCGGGCCATCCCTTAAGGTCGGAGGAAAGGAAATTTTACCAGCAACAAAGGAAAGGGTTCTTTACCGTAAGGGCAGTTAAAATGTGGAATTCATTACCCGTGGAGACTGTGATGGCAGATACAATAGATTTGTTCAAAAAAAGGTTGGACATCTTTTTAGAAGGGAAAGGTATACAGGGATATACCAAATAAGTAAACATGGGAAGGATGTTGATCCAGGGATTAATCCGATTGCCAATTCTTGGAGTCAGGAAGGAATTATTTTTTTCCCCTTAATGGGGTTTTTTGTTTGCCTTCCTCTGGATCAATAAGTATAGATATAGGATAAAGTATCTGTTGTCTAAATTTAGCATAGGTTGAACTTTGAACTTGATGGACGGAAGTCTTTTTTCAACCTCATCTACTATGTAACTATGATCTACTCATAGGATGTAACATACACCCAGGCCAGCGGTGGGATAATGTTCCAGGCTTGCCTTTTGCCAGACCTTACATTGGTATACCAAAACTGCCAGTAGACCAGCAAGTGGGAACACAAAGCCAGGACTGGATCATTATTACATTGTTGATCTGGAGATAAGTGGCCACTATAGGGTAATCTAAGAGGTGGCCAACTCCAGTCCTCAAGGGCCACCTACAGGTCAGAGTTTCAGGATCTTCCTGCTTCAGCACAGGTAGCTCAATCATAATGACTGAGCCACTGATTGAGTCACCTGTGCTCAGGGCCGCCGACAGATTTCCTGGGGCCCAGTACTAGAGTTTTGACAGGGCCCCCCGTGTCGGTGGTCTTGCGAGCTCCCCCTTTCACACCTCCTCACAAGCCCCATCTATTCTCCCCTCTCTTCCTAACTCCCTCTCTCTCTTACACCCCCTCGGCTATCACTCAATTACCCACCTCTAACTCAATCCCCCCAATACCGATACCATCCCCCCAAAATACATACAACGCTACCCCCCACAAATACATACAACACTTCTCCCCCCCCCCCAAAAAAAAACATAGACCACACACTTACTTTGGGGATGGTCTCAGGCCTTTGGTGCCCCGGCTCTCGCCAGCTGCTGCGGGCCTCTTGCCGGGCCTGTCTCCCACCAGTGCGTGCCGGTAGCCTGCCCGGAAGTTAGGCCTGGAGGTGAGAGAGAAGCAGGCCTGCAGCAGTTGGGGAGAGCTGGAGCCCAGTGGCAACCAGAGGCCAGGCAGCTGGGCAGGCCCAACTTCTAGCATTGACCAAGCCCCTCGCAGCAACCGGTCCCAGCTCTCCCTCCCTGTCGGCGGCCATGCCTGTGCTGAAGCAGAGATATCCTGAGAACCTCACCTGTTGGTGGCCCTTGAGGATTGGAGTTGATCACCTCTGGGGTAATTAAATTGAATTGTACTCCTATAGTTGCAGCAACATTGCCCTTCGCCAAACAGTGACCCAGTAGGTGGTACAATTTTTAATTTTTTTAATTTTATTAATTTCTATTGCTAATTGGCCGTACTTTAATTTGGGTGTGCAAAGGTGATTACTCCCCTTCTACTTGTTAATTCAAACTGTCACAGAGCCAAGGAGAACAAAAAGAGTATCAAGGAAAATATATACTGTATATATTATGAATAAATAAATAAATGGAAAACATTTATTTGGGGAAGCAAGAAAGAAAAGAGCAAACACTGAAAACCGGAATGCAGGAAAGGAGGTTAATGGGGCTAGTTTTGTGGGTACTCCTGAATTCCCTGCCATTAAGGGGTGTACGTGGGAGTCAAGGCTGTCAGGAGATGTGAGAGAGAGAGAGAGAGAGAGAGCTGTTTTTGCAGCATGCAGGAGCTGAGAGCACAGGCTCATCACCCGGACAAGGGATCAATAACTAATTTCACTGCAGCAGCACGAGTGCTTTTCCAATAATTGTAAGCCAGGAATGGGGAATGAGACTCACACCGGCTCCACACTAACCTGCATTCAATCAATGCACACACCCCTCCTGGGGCAGAAGCAAAACTATGTTTTTCTCTTCTCTGTGTTTTCTGTTTGAATCCTTGTTTTATCACCCTCAGCCTGGTTAATATATATATATTTATTTTGTTTCCCCCCCTTCTGTGTTCTCTCTCAATTTTGTTGGTATATGCAACCAGGGCTGATTTTAAGGGTGGGAGGGCAGTTGTATGGAGCCGTACATGTAAAGGGTGGCTCACTCTGGTTAAAATTCAGTGATAACCCTATATGTATTTTCAAGGCCAGCATTAATGAACCCCTTTAGTGCTATAGACTGTTATTATCCCCTAGTACTAAAGGGATAAGAACAATGGCAGTTAGAGGCAGCTTACTTTTTTATATATATATATATATATATATATATATTTTATATATATACTGCATTTGATTACCTTTATTGAAAACGAATTACCTAAGCTACTGATCGATCGGTTCTCCCGTTCTCGATCAGCAAAATCCTGTTTCCCAGGGTTCACTAAATGGCCGCCTTTCCATTTCAAAACAATCCTTCAGTCAGTGTAACTCAGCAGTTAAAACGTATACTTATATTACTAAGGTAACATTATCTATTGTTACAGTTTACAGCTCAAACTGCTGGGAATATTGGCAACAAATTATCCCAAACAGGAAAGTGTTGCAAAGATCTTGCACTGCTCGGGAGGTGGGATAAAGCCTGCTATAGAAATCAAAGGATGCTCAGTATATTAAAACTCATTAAAAAAATGGCATTAAGAGTTGAATTTTAAAATAACAAGTGAGTATGTATTATCTAATACTACAGAACTGATTTATTTAAAAAGACACGTAGGATATTGTGTTGATTGCTCCTTTTAATGCCTATCAAGCTCCAATATCCCCTATCTGAACGCTGTGAATCCAGCCGTTTGTGTTGCTTGCCAGGCAGGCACTCTTAATGTAATTAGGTACTACAAACCTTTAGGTATTATATAGGTAGGTACTAGATAGGGGACCCCCGCAGCTGTCAATTAGTGGCCGTTGTGTGTATTATTATTATATGTTATATTATTCAGGATATGTGCACTGAGACCTACCTAAACAGTTGAGTTCCGCACCTCTGGTTACTCTTACAGGTGTTCTTATTATACTCACCTGTCTTGATTGCAGGACGCTCCTGTTGAGTGTTCCTGTCATCCTTATCGTTGATCCAGAACCTGGTATTACATGTTCAGATTTTAGGATCCTAGCATTTAATACTCGTTTTAATCCCCAATATTTAAGTGGTTTATTAAAGTTGTTTTAAAATTTTCATACCTCACCCAACAGATGTATCAGAGTGCCCAAAACTAGGTTTCTTTTCTCTGTTTGTTGTTTTTGTATTATATATAGGGGAAGTTCCAGATCCAAAATAATTTCCCCCCCCGCTCCCCCACTTTTTTAATCCTTACTCCTTACTTAATTGTAAAATTGTCCTGTACTTTCCTAGTTAGAACTGTTGATGCAACGACACCATTTTCCTTTTTGCTGACCCGCCATGCGGATTTTCTGCGAGCAGCTTTATAACTCGACCCTGATCACTGCAACATTGGAATTGCTTATGGATGGATTATTCCAGCAGATACGAGCCACAAGCAAAACACTGTTGGTTACATTTGCAATAATATAGCTCACAATTGTATACATTTAGAATGGTACTATATGCCAGCAATGCACAAACTGGGGGGGGCGTGAGATTATGTAGGGGGGGCGCAGGCTGCGTGCGGGGAAACCTGGGGGCGGGCAGAGCTGTGCACGGGCGGCGGGGAAACCTGGGGGCGGGCAGAGCTGTGCACGGGCGGCGGGGAAACCTGGGGGCGGGCAGAGCTGTGCACGGGCGGCGGGGAAACCTGGGGGCGGGCAGAGCTGTGCACGGGCGGCCAGAAGCTCCGTGCTGAGGCTGCTTCTAGTTCCCTGTTGTGTCTGCAGAGGGGGCGGGGCCTTGCAGAGGGGGTGGGGCCTTGCTGCGGGGCCTTCCCTGCACACAAACAAGCCCTCCTCCTCCTGTCTGTTACCCGCCCGTTTTAAGCAGCACATGGGGGGGACCTGAGCAGGCTTAGTTACTTTGTGCGTGTTGTGTGTGTGCTGTGTCTGTTGGTTGTCTGTCTGTGTGTGTGTTGTGATTGAGTGTTGGTTGTGTGTGTTGTGGTGGTGTGTGTGTGGGTGTTGTGATTGAATGCAGCGGTGCACAAACTGAGGGGGGGACGCCCCGGACACAAGATTATTTAGGCGGGGCGCTTGCGGCAAAACCTTATTTAGGCGGGTGCGCAGGCAAAAAAGATGTGCGCGCGCGGGCGGCCAAACAGAATAGTGCAGGTGGCGGCCATGTGGTACGGGGGAGGAGCACGCCCCAGCGCTGTGATGTCAAACGCCCCTCCTTCCGGTGTCTGCCCTACAATAGCGCTGTGTTCCTGCTCTCCTCCGTTGGCAACCTGCTTCGCTGTGATCCTCTGCGAGTGAAAGGGTCGGCTGCCACTGTATCAATCATACTACGAATGTACAGAAATAATAATAATAAAAAAGTGTAAACCCTTCCCCGCTCGTGCTTGCAAAATTATGCAGGACACCCTGTGCTCATGCTTGGAGAGTTGGTGATGTCACCGCTCTCAGCGGCAGCGTGGACGCAGCCTAATTTTGCAAGAGCAAGCTGTTGAAGTATGTAAGTATTTAGGCTGCGCTTATAGTGCCGGCGACGCGACGTCGCCAGAAAACAAATGCATTGTCGCCGCCGTGTGCGGTTATAGTAAGCGTGACGTGGGGACGCAATTTTTTTTAAGCTGGCAATATTTGATTTTTCAGGGGCTGTCGCCTCATGTGACAGCCCCTTAACCAATCAATGGCCTGGTCGCCCACGCCGCCGCCGCAAAGCGAAATACAACTTTCGCTAACGTCGCCATCGCGGGCACTATATGCGCGGCCTTAGACATATTTGTATTTACATTGTATACTATTTAATAAAGGTTTTTTTTTAATGGGATTTTGATTACATCAGGCAGGGGGGGCCCGAGAAATTTCATGGATAAAAAGGGGGGCTCGGCATAAAAAGTTTGCTCAACCCTGCATATGCAACGGGCCCAGATGCGTTCCGTTGCATCACGTGACCGCTCTTGCCGCCCCGCGCGGGGGGGGGGGTGGGTTTACACCTGGTAAGGCCCGCGTGTCAGAGCCAAAGATGCAGCAGAAGGAAGCACAGATGCGGCCCGGTGTGTCACGTGAACCCCCCCTTAGCGCTCGGTGGGAGGACAGGCCTTCTGCTGGACGGGTGGCATGGAGGCGGAAGGCACCACGGTTGGGAAGAGGTGAAGCTGCAGAGGGTAACGGATATTGCCTTCACTGCTTGGTTGAATGGTGCCTCCGTGGTAAAGGCCCATAATGATCACTGAATTCTCACGTTAAGATTAGTAAATGTTATAGAAGAAAAAACGATGCTAGATATATGCAATTTGCTTGTGGCTCAGCACATCTGGCCTTTTAACTACTGTATATCAAGTTGCCTACCACTGTTTTACAGGGAATTAGTGGATACAGTATCACTAATGAATAACTATAAAGAGGGAGCAAACGCACAGCAGCACCACTAACGAGCTTTATATGTATGGTGATACCATCAGGTATCTCAAGGTGCTGTAACAGTGCAGGAAGTGTGCTTTCCAGCTCACAGAGTTACTCCTCCTTAGGCTACGCTTATAGTGACGGCGACGTGACGTCTCGGCAAAACAAATATATTGCCGCCGTCGCGTGCGCTTATAGTAAGCGCGACGCGACGGAGCGACGGGAGGAAATTTGGAAGCCGGGCAAAATTTGATTTTTCAGAGGCTGTTGCCATATGTAAAAACAAAAAGAACGATTCCTGCGCTCCTACCAATTAGGCTAAGATAAAATAATATTCTCATGAAAAAGGGTATTTTGTTGCCATATGTGACAGCCTCTGAACCAATCAATGGCCAGGTCGCTTGCGACGTCGCTGCAAAGCGAAATACAACTTTCGCGGGTGGCGATGGGTGACGTCATCCGTTGCGTCGCCCACACTATTAGCGCGGGATTAGGCTACGCTTATAGTGCCAGCGACACGACTTCAGGCTATGGTCGCTGGAAAAATCAAATTTGAGATGACTTCCAGCGATTGCGACCAAGCCGTCGCTCCGTCGCGTCACGCTTACTATAAGCGCACGCAAACGGTGGCAATGCGCAGCCTAAGAAGAAGCTAGTTCAGCTGATGCCTAATTGAGAAGGCTGAACTCCTGTTGCTCGTGGAGTTTTTAATAGTCAGGAAGTGACTACAGAGAAGCTGCCAGAGTGAGAGAGATTGCTGTCCCAGAGAGGGGGACAGAGAAGTGCTCCCCAGCAAGTAAGGCTGGCACAGTTCCTTGGACCCGTTTTATTGTGCTCGCGGAGTGTCCTGGGACTGCCTGGGTTTGAATCCCAGAGGAAAGCAGGAAAGACTACAGAAGCAGGGATGTCCTGCCCTTGACAGTGGACATAGAGAGGACAGTTTCTCTGACCTCATGTGGGGCCGAGTTCCCCTAGGAAGATAGGCCGCAAGGCCGTGCTGAAGCGGGGACATCAGCTCCAATGGGCTAAGATAAGCAAAACACTTTATTGTTGTGTGCAGAGACTGTGTACATTGTTGCATATCCCAGGGCATGTTTTAATCTGGGAACCAGTATAGTTGGCCAGCTGTCGTTAGAAAGGGTTTGAAGCTGAATGTACAGTTAGTCTCCTAAGAGGAGTAGGAGTTTATTTTATGTTTTGTTTGGACTTAAAGGGACGGTGGGCCTGTTAGTATGATTTAATCCCTGTAAATAAACCACATATAAAGAATTACAGGATTTCCTGCCTTACATTGGGACTAAAAGAGACTGCAACGTGGTGTGGACATCACAATATTCATCATTATATATATATATATATATATATATATATATATATATATATATGTGGGGTATATATATACACACACACACACACACACAGATACACAGCGAGAGAGCACAAAAACATTAACTATGAGCTTTTAAAACAAGGATGTAGCTTTATAGAGAGATAGAGTAGCAACTAATGATGAGTTTCAGAATAATAGCAGAGTGCACTTTGCACTGTACAGAGCATGTATTAAATGCGCACAAGTACTTCCACCGTGCCGCCTGTTTACAGTTAACCCACAACAATCCTCTTCCTTTATCTCATAATATGTTACCAGTCATTCTACTAATGGATTTTAAAGTGCTGTTATCCCAGATCACCATGTAAGGATTCATCTGGGCTCTGCTTCTTTTAGAACATCACAGAACCTGCCCCGTACCATGTGGCTTGTAATACACAGAATAAACAAGAAAAGTACTTTTTTTCAGAAGATGGAAGTGGATCTAGTGAGAAATGTCAATATAATCAATATCTCTCTCTCAAACAAAATAAATCAGGTCAGTGGCAGACAGAAAATGTTCTAATTCAGGGGTTCTCAACTCCAGTCCTCAAGCCCTTCCCCCCTCCCCAAAATGTCAGGTTTTCAGGATATCCCTGCTTCATCACAGGTGGCTCAATCAAAGATTGAGCCACCTGTGAAAAAGCAGGGATATCCTGAAAACCTGACCTGTTGGGAGGGGGAGGGGGCGGGCTTGAGTACTTGAGTTGAGAACCCCTGTTCTAATTCCTAATAAGAGGTTTCTCGAGCACCATCCACTGCTCCAGAAAAACAGGTGCTGTAGACAACTTTGAAGAACAGTATAACCAACCCCTATTAAGTACTGGTAGGTGGAATGCTACATACCCGATTGAGCTATGGAGAATGTAGGCTGCGAGTAAACATCTCTGCTACTGCTACCCACAGGCGCTGTAACACCGTGGGCCACCTCCATACTCTTCCGTATATATACTGCAGCTCTGTAGGGCAGTGTTTTTCAACAGGGGTTCCTAGGAACCCTTGGGTTCCCCCAGTATCCCTAAAAAGTTCCCTGCAATTTTCAGGTCATTTGAAAATTGTACAAAATACAGAAGAATTTACAATGCTTCTGATCTCAGACGCGCTGTTAGAGAGGGTTGGGGTTCCTTACAATGCATCTGATTCCAGACGCGCTATTAGAGAGGGTTGGGGGTCATTACAATGCATCTGATCTCAGACGCGCTATTAGAGAGGGTCGGGGTTCCTTACAATGCATCTGATCTCAGACACACTATTAGGGAGGGTTGGGGTTCCTTACAATGCATCTGATCTCAGACACGCTATTAAAGAGGGTTGGGGCTCCTTACAATGCATCTGATCTCAGACACCCTATTAGAGAAGGTTGGGGGTTCCTCAGAATTTCATTAGGGTTCCTTCACCAAGAAAAGGTTGGAATCCACCACTGAAGGGAGACACTATAAGGGCATTTAACAGGACATGGACCAGCACATTGCTGGTGCCTGCGGCTCGGCGGGGAGCGCAGGTGACATCCAGCAGCAGCCGTGCATCTCGGCATTCTCTGAACTTCTCTCGGAGGTCACCCAGATGGAAAGTACTGTGCGATAAATCCTGGGTCACCTCCTCATCACGGCTGCTCCTATTGACACAGCTGTATATCTCGTGTATCCATAACACCTAAAAGGCTGCTACCTCCATCCTTTCCATCCCTTTTTCACGGCCGACTCATTATTGTTCAGGGCCCTGCACTGGCTGGAATGGAAATCAATGCAGGCAAGAGACGTGTGTCGAGATTATGGATAGTGGTTTGAATGAAAAGCACCCTGTATGCGCTAGGAAGGGTTAGGAGAGCCAGAGACGCATCATTCCTCCCCTTACAATAAGCAGCACTCTTGTCAGCAAAGTGTCAGAGCACAGAATCAGCACAATTTTATCAAGCCTGGCCCGGCCAGCCGAAAAGCTGTTTGCTTTCCCTGCTTGCTGGTATGAAATAGCACTGCCAAGGGAGCATTAAAGCATGCTTAATAAGTCTGTCTATCCAAGGGAAGCATTCTGGTACAATTTGCTTGTAAGCCCGTCAGCAACGCATCGCAAAGAAAGCCATGAATATCTCGCACACTCCAGCAATGCAGGAGTTTATAGTAAGTGCAATAAAAACAATAGCTGATTCTGACATTTTAAATAGCACAGGGAACGCGTGCCTCGGAGAGAACTTACAATCTAATGTTCGGGTCTCTGAGGCACCGGGTGACTTTTCCAGCTATGAACCAGTTTTCCTGCTGCAGAACCTCTGCTTCACCACGAAACCACGTCATTTACACTGTGATGAATATGGCTCTATTAATAGGAGGTTGGTGCATTAGTAGGTGCTGAACACACATAATAAAAAGCATAGCTAGCACCCTGTATGTTATCTTCACTGCTCTATATTTTACTGGTAACCCTTATGTTGTTCCTGTACTGTAAAAAGTTCTGCCTACCTTGCTGGCACTGTGTGTTTCTATAATGGTAATGTCATGGAAACACATGAGATGTAATACTGCATTTATACAGCTTCAGGTTTACTGCCTGTGCAGCTGTTTACTAAAAGCAGTGTTACAGGTATTGGGACCACCTCATTCTTAGTACCACGGACTGGTTTAACCCACATTTTTTTTGCAAATCTCACCCACTACAGGGACAAGTGCAGATTCCGCTAGGGATATGTATTGGGACAGCAGTGTAAGTAAACTAAAGCTATACCAAAACATATGATAAAATAGCTTTATTATTTACAGTTCCTCAAAAACAATACCTAATATTAAGATCACCAGTCCGCAAGCTACAGATTGAGTAGTAGGAGTTGCATTGATGCTTATTTTTAACCTCGCAGAGGTAATACTTTAAAGGCTAAACTTTTCCTGTATGTGTCCTCTTCTTAGTGCCTTATTACTGATATTGATTGGAAGAATTTTGACCATCTTATCTAAGCATCATTACAGACATACTGTGAACGCAGTCCTGCCAAGAAGCGATGTAGTTTCTCAATGGGAAGGTAGGAAGTATTTTTCTTTAATAAATAATGCTGTTGTCCACATCACATTCTTCCCTGAGTGAGACAGGAACTGGCACAGACCTCCAACATCTGGGCTGTTATGTCAATATGTAATTCAAGCACATAAGTGAGTTTTTCCTCTTCTATGATTTGGCAGCTCACTTGCAAATACACCTGTTATGTGATACATGACCAAAAATCTCTAGTGAAGAAAGGTTCCCATATTCTGCATCGAATATGTTTTCTTTCAGACCTCGCTTACAGCTGAGCCTTGATCGCTGAAAATAACTGAAATAACTGCACTATTATTCCAATGGTCTTGCATGTGCAGAGTTTTTAGGTCTAGATCGGGAACGCTAGAAATTACAGGTGTATATGCTGAACAGTAAATCCAATACGCACTTGAAAGGTGTGGTATATTATAAAGAAAAAAAAGAAGAAAACGCAACACGCCAAAAGTGTAATTCCGTTTTTTTTTTTCAATCAATGAATTAAAAGGTAAGTAATACAATTACAAGTTCCACAATCGTTTACAGCAGATAAACGAACACAAGGCACATGCACGGGCTCTGCCCACTTCCCCAGGTTTGCTGGCATGGGATTGCAGTGTTCAGGAACTCCCCACAGCTGATTCTGCGTGGATTCTAGGGCTACAGTGGCTCAAATGGTCAAAGCGCGAATGAGCTGAATCCAATCTCCCAACGCGTTTTGTGGCATCAGTCACTTCATCAGAAGCCAGATACAACCCCCGTGTAGAGGATTGCCTCTGATATTTTAGGCTTTAAGGATTTATATCGAGAACTCTTTTATTTCCTCCCAATCTAAACACATGAGTGCTTTGGTGACTTTAAATTTTTTAAATTTATGTTTATGTATTTTATTGGTGATTTATTTACTTAGAGCGCATAATCATCTTTATTCCATCAGGTGGTATATTGTAAGCAAGAGTCTTCACTTTTCTACAACTCCATAAAACAAGTAGAGCAAACACATTCTGTGACGGAAGGACAAAGGCCCAATACATTTAGGGGTGTTTGTGTTTATTATCAGAAAAGCAACCTAGCACACACAACCAAGCCATGAATTAAACAAGGGGTGGGCAAACTTCTGATGCTGTGCCCCCCTGCATCCACTCCTCTGGTCTCGCGCCTCCCTTACCTGCCTGTCGGCGTCAGCGGGGTCATGTGATGTGACGTCACATGACATGTTGCCATGGCAATGGGCATCAGCGCGGGGTCATGGACATCACATGACCCCACGGCGTCATTTGACGCTGTGTTGCCATGTCAACGGATTATCTGAAGCCGGCTGATCCTCAGTAAGTTTAGTTGCAGAGGCCTCACGCGATCCCCCGGCATTTAATTTAAATGCCTTGGGAAAGAGAGCAGGGCCCAGTCCCTCCTCCCTGCCAGGCTCACTACGCACTGTGACGCGTCAGTCAGCAGGGGATGCAATAGGATTGTGATCCCAAGCGGCAACGTGACACGTGGTGTGGCATGGAGCCAATGAGGAGGGGAGATCGCCGGCAGGGGGGGGGGGGCCTGCAGGTATTCTGAGTATTAATGTTAGTCAGAAAGAGAATGATGACCCACCTTGGCAAGAAGCAAAGGTCTCATGGTTTGGTTCGCCAACAACATCTGAGGTTTAATCGTAAGAATCGTAGTGTGAAACGTAGACAGTCACTTCCATAACGCCCCCCACCCCCGTCATGGCCCCGCCCACCCGACCCATTTTGGCCACGCCCCCGCACCTAAAACCGGATCCCTAAAGATCGCGGTGAAGTGCTGTGCACGCGCCGCCTGGACACAGTGCGGGCGCGCCGGCGTGTGCAGCGGGGCCTCGGCCTTAATGTGCAACTACTGTAACTATGTAACTGTGTAACTACTGTAACTATGTAACTACTGTAACGGCAACTACTGTAACTATGTAACTATGTAACTGTGCAACTACTGTAACTGTGTAACTACTGTAACTATGTAACTACTGTAACTATGTAACTGTGCAACTACTGTAACTATGTAACTGTGCAACTACTGTAACTGCAACTACTGTAACTGTGTAACTGTGCAACTACTGTAACTATGCAACTACTGTAACTATGTAACTGTGCAACTACTGTAACTATGTAACTGTGCAACTACTGTAACTATGTAACTGTGCAACTACTGTAACTATGCAACTACTGTAACTATGTAACTGTGCAACTACTGTAACTATGTAACTGTGTAACTACTGTAACTGTGCAACTGTGCAACACTACTGTGCAACTGTGCAACACTACTGTGCAACTGTGCAACATGCCATATGTAGCATAAGGGGCATTGTTAGAAGGACATACCATTACAAATAGTAGTATATATTCACTAATGGGGACGGCACCTTTGAAAGGCAATATCAACACAAATGTTCTTACTTAATCACGTATCATAAATGGCAGCCTTAACTGATGGAATATTTTCTTCCTCTGTTCATATTAGCTGAAGAGAAGCAGGAGGCAGCTGTTATTCTGTCAGCTGGCCGCTTTCCCCTGTGGCTGCCTTTTTCTTTGTGAGCAGGACCGGGTCTGTCACCGAGGAGCCTGCAGCACTTCCAATCACATCTCAGTTGCCTGCAGCTTAGCAAACAATGGGAGCAGAGAATGAGGCTTTGCTTCTGACCTAGAAAACCCAGGCTTGCTCTGACTGTGATTGGGGACTGGGCTAGAGCCAGCAGCTCTCTGGTGCTCCACCGAATAGGGTGAGAATGCAGTTGCATCTCTTGCTGCTTCAAAACAATGTCCAGCAAATGGAATCCCACCTCTTACTCCCTCACAACTATAGATTAGCCCACAGTGTCAAGCTCCCAGGTGCAAGGTTTCTCTGGGACTGCAGGGTACTACTTAAAACTATATGTTCTGGATAAAAATTAGCTGCTATTCTGTTTTTATGGTTCTACGCAGTCTCCCCCTTAAATCAGGAATCCCCCTACCTAACACCCCTTTTTATAACGGGATTGGAGCCCACTGGGTCCCCGGAGATGAACTGTGCTATTTTTATGTCGGAGACCCGTCAGCTCCCGACACACTTGCCGGTAAAGGTATCGGCATTACCTACTGGTTTTTCCATCTCTTACGCCACACAGGCCAATGGGAGTGCTGCTCACTATTGCCCAGCATGACGCACGAGAATGTAACCGCCATTTCCCCCCCCCCAGGAATGGGACTGCCATCGGTACCTTCACCGGTAAGTATCTTAGAAACCAGTGGGGGGCTGGAAGCTGAATAGAGTGTGCTTAAGCCCTAGGGACACCCTTCATCAGGCGTGGGCAACTCCAGTCCTCAAGGGCCACCAACAGGTCAGGTTTTCAGGATATCCCTGCTTCAGCACAGGTAGCTCAATCGATTGAGCCACCTGTGCTGAAGCAGGGACCAATTGAGCCACTTGTGCTAAAGCAGGGATCAATTAAGCCACCTGTGCTGAAACAGGGATATCCTGTAAACCTGACCTGTTGGTGGCCCATGAGGACTTAAGTTGCCCTGCCCTACATCCTGTTAAAAAATAAATGAACAGTTGGGAATGCGGCTGTAAAGGGGCAGATACCCCCCTACTCAATCCCACCCCGTGTTTTGTAACACGTATATGAAGCATGGGGTCTCCGGAGCTGAACTCTATTTACTTTGCAGCACCTGATTCCCGAAACACTTTCCGCGGATGGTGCCGCAGGTGCTGTCTCTTCCAGGGGGAACATAATAGAGGTATAAACGCGTGAGGCTGCAGAAATCAGGACTCTTCTTCTTCAGCTAGTTTTCCAATGGGCCCAGATCAGCAAAAAGTCAAAGGACCTCTGGAGCATTGTATTGGGATACATTTAAGGACTTTGCAGATGATATAATTCTAACATTTGGCAAGCATTTATATGTAACCCCCTGTGTGATCCCATCAACACACTCGCACTGCCCCCCCTGGCAGGTTCCTCTCTAATGTGCTATGGACATGTGACTGTTGATGTTGATGGACATAAGAGCAGCCAGTAATAAAGGCTGTGGAAGAGGTGGGACTAAGAGGGAGAGGAGCCTTTAAAAAGGAACGGCCATGATAGATAGAGTCAGATCTGGACGAACTTGAGCGCTTTCAGGCTCGATCGATTGCTGCCAAACTGATCGCAGTGCACGTGGCGAGGGGACCAGCGGATCCAAGCTGGGAAGTTGCATAGAGCATCGAGAGCCGTCAGAGGGGACCCTCAACGGTTACAATTACAGTGGTACTGAAGCACCTTTTATGAAGCACAGGCCTGCAACACTTTAGTGCATTAAGAGCTCTCACGGTGTAATGGCACCATCACCAAGGCCAGCATACCCAGGATTGGGTGGCTCACTCTCAACTGACACCGGCACTGATACCCACCTGTGCAGCGTTACTGTTAATTGTAATATTATATGTGTCTTGTATGCTGAGTGTAGTGATCCTTTGCTGAGGATCACAGGGTTATTGAGAGTGGACAGTGAGAATATAAAAGCAGTGGTATCACACCCACACACTGTGTCCTTATTTCCCACCGCCTGACCACTGGCCACGTGTGGCACATTAAGTATCCTTAAAGGATCCATGCCCCCACCTCAGCACCAGGTATAAATGTGTGTACCTAAAAGTAGAGGGGTTACATATATAATCTGCCCCATACACACCATGTTCAGAATAAAAGGAACCCCTTTCGTTTTTTTTTTATAATTTCTTCTCTGTCAATCCCCATGAAAATGTGCACAATTGTAGGTCTGTTATGTAGATTAAAAAGTAAAAGGCCTGGGGACGGTGGGGTGCGCTGGGTGACAGAAGCCCTCGCAGATGAGAAAATGTGAGTGTGTGGATTACAAATGTATAGTGGTTAATCAAGGAGAGGGTGAACCACTGAGCCAATTGAGGTGGGTGTTCCGGAGAACATTGGGATGTGGTATAAAATATATCTATACCCTCTCTGGTAGAGAGTAGGAGAAATAAATACAATAACAATGATTATAGTAAAAAGAATAATAATACAATAGATAATTAAACAATCTCTGATAGATAGTGTATCCCTTAAAAGCAAAACTACACCAAGTGCAAATGGTGCAATGATGAATGGAGTGGAAGGAACTAATTGTATCAAACAATTGCCAGAGCAACAAGTGGGATAGTGTAATGAGAAGTATGTTAGTAAATGTCCAATCACTATCCCACATATGTATAAGAATGGCCTTAGTGTGCTGCCCCAGATGTTAGGATAACCAATCCTCTTCAAACGGGTAACCTCAAAAACAAAAAGGGGGGCACTGGCATGGTGTAAAATCCTTCATGAGAAAAGTTTTCTAAACAAATGATAAGAATGCACTCACAATGTGTACATGTAAAAAGTTGACTCCGTGGGTGAGGAGGAAAGTGTATTCTCCCCCCGGTGTTGCCCAAGGCACTTGGAAGTTGTGCCGTTGGAGCCTGTTGGGTCCACAGGAATAGACACATCCTCTGGTCGAACGGGCAACCTCCGTTGGCCGGCAGAGGCTGTCCCTCTGTTCGGGGGAGTCTCCTGGATTGGCGTCCTTGTGGTTGCGGTAACTTCCACAAAGCGACATTTTCATCCTGGAAGTGCGTCTTCCCCGTTGGCGCTCATGAGCGATGCGGGCTGCTGCAGTGTGCTATGGCTGGGTAACCGTCTTGCAAATAATCAGAAGCGGGCCAGTACTTTGCTAGTCCTTGCGGAATCCTACGCGTTTCTCCTCGTCATGTGGCTTCGTCAGGGATTATATAGATTCTATAGATTAACACTATATAAAGAGCACAATGTAGACAATCAACTGATGTTATGATGTCACTGTATTATATCACCAAGTAGCAGATACAGGGAGGTAGATAGGAGATTTAGGAGTTTTTCCTTCGATGCTCGTAAATGTGTTAAACTGCTGTAATATAATCTAAGTATCAATGTAAAGGGGGTTTAAGGCTGCACACCACAATATATGAATAAATACATACAGTTTACCGGTGCTGCTGGTTCAAGGAAGTACCTGCCAGGAATTTCCAAAGTACACTGAGGAAAAAGAGAGATCCAGCGCTACACGGATTTCATTATCTTGAAATCCGTGTAGCGCTGGATCTCTCTTTTTCCTCAGTAATATAATCTGAAACACTAAGATTAATATAAAGTTTGATTTTACAGTGTGTTTTCAAAATGGCCTCCTGCTGAAACGCGCCCGAAGACGCGATGACGCGCTGATCCAGCTGCTCCCACTCCTGTACGTTACAAATGACTTTTTTCTAATTCTTGCTCAGCCTCCTGCACTTCATAACGCGCTTATCTTCAGCGCTTAACACAATTTTGTAACTATGCAGTTGCTGAGGTCATCACGCCGTCACCAATTCCAAAGATTATTTATTAGATTATCAAATAATTATTAAATGTCATAATCTCCTGTGACAGACCTGTAATTGTTCAAAGGTTCATGAACATTTTTCTGCAAGATATGGTGAAAATGAAAAGGAGTCCCGTTTGTTCTGTACACAGTGTATATTCACAGTGTATATTCACATTTTAATCTGGTCTGTAACTGTTACATACGCCCATAACATATGTAGCCAGGTCCCCCTCGCGCGCTCAACCCCCCTTCCCTCTGTCCCGCGAGCCGCGCGTTGCCCGGTAGTCAGGGACGCGAGCGGCATAGGAATCCCTGGTAGCTAGGGACGCGAGCGGGCCGGTTGCCGGGGACGCGATCGGGCCGTTGCTAAGGCCGCGATCGCGTTGCCACCGGCCCAGCGGCTGAAGCAGGGCGCCGCCATTACCAGGCTGTTGCGCATGCGCAGGGCAGGAAACAGCGCGGGAGGCCCCCACACAGCTCACGCACACCCAAGGCGGGAAGGACAGCCCCCAGGGTGCACAGGGGCAAACACATGTGACGCCAGGGAGCCAATCGGAAGGCTGGATTCCCCTGCTCCCAGAGAGATACATTTTCGCGGGGTTTTGCAGAGGAAGTGAGTCAGGAGCCGGACCAGCTAGGGGTAAGAGGTGGATGCAAGGGTCAGTGACCCTCTGCATTAGGCCAGCAGCCCCCAGGCCCCCAGTTAGGTCCTGAGCCACTTAATAGCTTGTGGAGTATAGGGACAGGCCCTAGATAGGGACACTGACCCATTTATTGGTAGCTTAGTCAGGGACACAGTGCTAAAGCCGTGCGGCCCTGCGAGGTGGGTTCTGGGCTCAGAACACTATCAAAGACCCTGGGACTAAGGTGATATTATCCGCGCTGGAATTCACCCAACGCGGTGTGGAGGACAGCGTCGGATCGAGCGGAACTCCGGTGATATCGCGGTACCCGTGGCTGGAGCCCGGGCAGGTAACCTGCAACTCACGTGCACCAACCAGGCCTATCACCAGACATAGTGGCTGCGCAGTCACACATACATATGCAGACATTGGTATATGATTTTGGGAGTGCAAGACATTTGGGTGGGGATTACTGGACACAGGGTGGGGTCACTCTGCGAGAGGTGGTAGCGTCCGCCGTGACGCCTAGAGGTGGTAGCGTCCGCCGTGACGCCTAGAGGTGGTAGCGTCCGCCGTGACGCCTAGAGGTGGTAGCGTCCGCCGTGACGCCTAGAGTGGTTAGCGTCCGCCGTGGCGCATGTGTTGATATGTAATGTGATAAGTTGCTGCATGTAGTAAAATCAATAGTTATAGAGCTGTCTGTGTGGTCATTGTGTATTGTCCTGCGAGGAACTACTTCCCCTCTGGTGGGAGCCATCGCAGGTGGAGGCGCTGCATCATTAGTATTGTAATATATTGCCCCAGGTTCCCTTAGCGGAGGCTCAGCCTTCTGTGAGCCAACAGGTATAGCACCACGCACCCCCTTGGTAACATTGCATGTTCTCTCCACGCACGCGGCATATGCGATTGGGTGGGGTGATATGACCGTTACATTTGGAGGCGCTGCTGAGAGCTTAGACCTGGGGTGCCCTATTCAGAACCAAAAATCAGCATCATGGTAATCCCCTCACGCCAAGAGGTCCACGCGTGGGCCACCACCGTCCGTGAACCACCTAGACACGTGGTTGCAGTAGGGAACGTCCCGGCGTTAGTGCCTGAAACTGACATCCGGAACTCCCTGAGCAAGCTCTTAGGCGCAGATAGAATATGGTACCGTGGCAGGGTGTTCGACTCTACTTATCATTTGAGTGCACTACTATTCACCGTATGCCGGGACATAGGCCCTGAAGCGGCCCCGAATATTCTAGTAGCCCCCGAGTGCCCACCAGAAGGCTACCCCCTTATATACTCGGACTTGCCAGTAATACGGGAAATGTTCTCGCTCAGAGCCCCTCCTCAAGATCCCGACGAACCGTCCACCAGTACCTGGACGCCACTTACCCCCGTGTCCAGTACCCCAAACCGGGTTGACCGTCCCCATCCCAAAGTCTCCTTTACCCCAAGCGCCCTTCCGGACGCCAGTAGTTGGGCTGACAGTCCCCCCTCTCCACCCGACACCGTACCCCGCGAGGTAAACTTCCGGCCTATCGGTGAGAGAGCAACGAACGAAGGTTCCATAATGGGGGTGACGCTACCCCAATTCGTAGAAGCCCTCACTGTGGCCTCCCAGTCTCAAGGTTATAGGAAGCTTAAGGCCTTCTCTGGAGTACTTCCAATACCCCAGGGGGAAGACGGAATAGACCTGTGGAGGGAGAATGCAGTAAAAGTAGTAGAGGAGTGGTCGTGCACTGACACTGTAAAGCGGCAGCGTATTATGGAATGCCTCAGACCCCCTGCGTCTACTATGTTGACCATCCACAGGGACCAACACCCAGAGTTGACAGCGTCGGAAATGGTGGCGTTCCTGTTGGAGGCGTACGGACTAGCAGAAGACGAAGGAGCGCTCTGGACGAAGTACTTCCGTCTTTATCAGAAGGAAGGAGAGGACCTGTCAGCCTTCATCCACCGCCTACAGCTGGTCCTCGGGGTCCTACTCAATCGTAAGCTGGTCTCCGCCTCGGGGATGGATGAAGCTCTCCATAAGCAGTATCTGCGGGGATCAAGCCCCACTCACCCCATAGCCAACATGCTCCGCAGCAAGATAATGGACGGGGGCCCCTACAAGTTCACCGAGTTGCTGAGGCAAGTGAAACTACAGGAAGCTCATGTTATGCTGCACTCCACCGCTGCCCCTAAGAGCTCCTCTGCCTCCAGAGGAAAGAGCCCTACGGAAAAGAGGGAAGAGTCTGCTGCCTTGTCCAAGGGGTACAAACCAAGACCCCCCGACCGACCACCTTCCCCGTCCACGAGTCGCCCGGAAAGCCGCCCGGTGGTATGCTATAACTGCGGCAAGAAGGGCCACGTAAGCCGTAACTGCCCAGAAAAGGAAGGTCACCCTGAGGAACACCCTTCCGATAGAGGAAAAACAGCCCGATCTATGGTCTGCAGTGTACCAATGGCAGAAGCTGACCTCGAGCTCCCTCATTCTGGAACCCCGAATGCCCCTTCTGACGCCGGCCCCAGTGATGACGCCTCACCCGGTGAAGCTTGCAGTCAAGTGGGCCCTGCGGCCATCGTGCCCGTGGTATTAGAAGGGATATACGCCTCGGCCCTATTGGACACAGGGTCACAAGTAACCATAATATATCGCAGGTTCTATGATCAGCACCTTCAACACTGCCCACTAAGGCCGGCCGAACATATGAAGGTTAGGGGGTTAAGTAATGAAGACTACCCCATCGATGGGATTGTAAAGGTCCGATTGGACATACTCCAACTGAACACCGGCAAGAAGCACCCCATGCAGGTAGCGGCCATGGTATGCCCGGAGCCCCAAGACCATTGCAAGTACCCAATCATCTTGGGAACCAATGCGGACATAGTGCAAGCTATAATCCGAGCCTACTTGAGAGAGACCAACGAGTTGCCGCTGGCCGATTCGCTCCTAGACCCTATCTTACGAGAAGAATGCCACCGGGTGTATGCATTGGAGCGTCATGGGGACCTCTACAATCGTCAACGAGGACTGACGACCATATTACCAGGGGGAGTGCAAAAGATGGCCGTCTGGTGTTGTTATCCCGACCGAGACCAGAACGACCAACTGTTCTCGCTGGAGAGTGAGCCTGAAGAAGAAGAGGTTCAGCAAGGGTATAGAATACTACCCGAAGTGAGGGAATGGACGGCTAAGATCCCTATTCGAACCCACGTATATGTGCAGAATCTCTCCCCCTTTCCGATGGAGTTTGATGTCGACCAGAAGTTGGGATGCATATATCCGGTCAGCCCGGTGGGAGCCACACCTCAGGTGAAGGCGGCGGCCGCACACGAGCGGATAGTCGATCTGGACTTCAACTTCGGCGAATCGACACTGTCCACAGAGTGGAAAGAACGGCTGACCACCCAGCTGATGCAACGACGACATGTGTTCTCCACGAGCGAGATGGATGTGGGGTGCAGCCGCAGTGCCCAACATACCATTCGGATGAGTGATGCCACCCCGTTCCGGGAACGTTCTCGTCGCCTTGCCCCTCGGGATGTGGACGATGTGAGGAACGCCATCCAAGACATGGAAACCGCTGGGATTGTGACGGAATCACGAGGACCTTATGCGTCGCCCATAGTGGTGGTGCGGAAAAAGAACGGGTCTGTACGACTGTGTATCGACTATCGGACACTGAACAACCGCACGATCCCGGATCAATACAACCTTCCGCGCATTGAAGAGATCCTGAATGCGCTGAATGGGAGCCACTGGTTTAGCGTTCTGGATCTCCGATCAGGGTACTATCAGGTGCCCATGACGGCGGAAGACCAGGAGAAAACGGCTTTCGTCTGCCCCCTGGGATTCTATCAATTCACCCGTATGCCCCAAGGTATATGTGGGGCGCCTGCTACGTTCCAAAGGTTGATGGAAAAGACTATCGGGGACATGATTCCCCGGGAGTGCCTGGTGTACCTGGACGACATCATCGTCTTCGGAAGGACTCTGGAAGAGCACGAAGAGCGGTTGTTTAAGGTGATCGATCGTCTGGGGAACGAAGGGTTGAAATTGTCCCTGGACAAGTGCCGATTTTGCCATACCTCGGTGACCTACGTGGGGCACATCGTGTCCGCCAAAGGGATTGCCACCGACCCTGCCAAGGTAGAGGCCGTGGTGAACTGGCCTCGCCCAGAGAACGTCACAGAGCTGCGATCCTTCCTGGGGTTTTGTGGGTATTATCGCCGCTTCGTGGAAGGGTACTCGAGCAGGGCTAAACCCTTGAACAATCTGTTGAAGATATACCCCTCCGAGACCGGGAAGAAGGCTGTACCAGCCCGCCAACCGTTTGGTGACAAATGGACCTCTGAGTGTGAGCAGGCCTTCCTGAAGCTGAAGAAGTGTCTGACCGAAGCGCCTGTACTTGCTTATGCGGATCCCGAACAGCCTTACGTCCTGCATGTGGATGCTAGTCTAAATGGACTAGGCGCCGTCCTGCACCAGAAGCACCCGGAGGGCCTGCGGCCGGTAGCTTACATCAGCCGCAGCTTGACACCCAGTGAGCAGAGGTACCCCGTCCACAAGTTGGAGTTTCTGGCTCTCAAGTGGGCGATCACCGAGAAGCTCCACGATTACTTGTACGGTGTCACCTTCGAGGTAAGGACGGATAACAACCCCCTCACGTACATCAATACGTCGGCCAAACTAGATGCAGCAGGCCACCGATGGCAGGCCGCCCTCAGTAACTACAGCTTCTCCTTGAAGTATAAGCCGGGGCCATTGAATATTGGGGCGGACGCCCTCTCCCGAAGACCAGGACTACTCGCTACTCCCGATGATGAGGAATGGGAAGAACTTCCCGGCCCCGGAGTGCGGGCTATGTGTAGAACGGCAGCCATAGTTAATGACCAAGTGGCCTTCTCCGAGTTACGAGTGATCGATTCGTTGGGATGCCAGTCGCAGGCTGTCCCCGCCGCCTACTGCGACCCAAAAGGGATGCACCTCACGCACGACAAGGTGTTCCGGTGGAAAGATCTGGTAGACTACCAAATTCGAGATCAGGTCGCTAGCATCATCCGGCACGCCGTTGAAAAAAGGAACCCAGCCCTTCTGAAACGTGCGCCCAATGACTTGGTGGCCTTACTCATGCGAGAATGGGACAAATTTGAAATAGACAATTGCTTGCTCTATCGGGTGGTGCAATACCATAACCACCCGGATAGGAGACAACTAGTCCTACCTAAGAACTTACAATATCTGGTGTTGAAGTCTCTACACGATGAACACGGGCACCTCGGTGTAGATAAGACTTTTGGGCTCGTCCGAGACCGGTTCTTCTGGCCCAAGATGCGGGAAGCGGTGGAACAACACTGCCGCCGTTGTTCCCGATGCGTTCAACGCAAGACGTTGCCTACTAGAGCAGCTCCCATGGCCCATCTTAAGAGTTCTGGTCCCATGGACTTGGTGTGTATGGACTTTTTATGTATCGAACCTGATAGCCGAGGCATCGGTAACGTGCTGGTCATCACGGACCATTACACCCGATATGCCCAGGCCTTCCCCACAAAAGACCAGAAGGCTATCACGGTCGCGAAAGTGCTATGGGAAAGGTTCTTCGTTCACTATGGTCTTCCCAACCGCCTTCATTCCGACCAAGGGCGAGACTTTGAGAGCACATTGATCAGAGAACTGCTCAAAATGCTGAACATTGCAAAATCAAGAACGACCCCGTATCATCCTGAAGGTGATGCGCTGCCAGAACGATTCAATCGAACCTTACTGGACATGCTCGGAACTCTACAGAGTGCGCAAAAATCTGAATGGAGTCGACATGTGGAGGGACTAGCGCATGCGTATAATTGCACCAGACACGAGTCAACGGGATTCTCCCCTTACTTCCTTATGTTTGGGCGTGAGGCCAGACTGCCAGTGGATGTGCGTCTCAGAGTCTCGACAGATGGGATACATAATGCCACTCATTTCAAATACGTACAAAGACTGAAAGACTGTTTACAGCAGGCCTATCAACAAGCAGAAAAGTCCACAGCTAAGCTGAACGCAGGAAACAAACGACGATATGATCATAAGGTCAAATATCGGGAACTTCGTCCTGGGGATGCTGTGTTGCTCCGCAACCTCGGAGTCCCGGGAAAACACAAATTGGCCGACCGATGGCGAGACGGAGTGTATGAAATTGAATCCCAGATGCCTGGCCTCCCGGTCTATCGTATCAAAGACACTGATGGCCGGGTAAAGGTCTGGCACCGTAATCATCTTCTTCCCATCCCACAAGTGGAAGATGAAGAGACAGAGATACTGGCCACGCCGCTCAACGGTGAGTCCGATCTATCAGAGGTGGGTCAAGAGACTGTAAATAACGAGACCCACTCTGAAATTCCTGAAGACCCTATGGAGGGACCCTCTCAAAGGGACTATTCCACAGAAGGGGCATCTCCCGGAGGAGCTACGGGTAAAGGGCCCCGTAGGCCAACGCCTACTAAGGTGGCACCAACAGGCCAGCCTTTGGATCCACAGAGCCCGAGCTTTGTGTCTAACAGAGACTGTACAGAGACAATTCTCCCCTCAAGGGAAGAGGCTGAGCCTCAGGACTATGTGTATTACTCCCCCGAGGGAGTCGCAGAGGAACAACTCCGTAGGGGCCAAAGAGTCAGGTACCCTCCAAATCGGGTAACCTATGATCAAGTTGGGGCACCCCATTATGAGGCTCAGCAGTGGGCTCGCAGCAGAGTACAGTCAGTTATTGTGATGTTCAGTGAAATGTACAATCTGATGTAGAGCTGATATAGTGAAATCACGGTTGGTTGTTGAAATTTTCATTATATAAGTATGATTATGCATTTTTATTATATAACGTTTGTGTATAGTAGTAAGTTATGTGGTCCAAGCGGGGACGTTGGAGTTTCACCAGGGGGAGGATGTAGCCAGGTCCCCCTCGCGCGCTCAACCCCCCTTCCCTCTGTCCCGCGAGCCGCGCGTTGCCCGGTAGTCAGGGACGCGAGCGGCATAGGAATCCCTGGTAGCTAGGGACGCGAGCGGGCCGGTTGCCGGGGACGCGATCGGGCCGTTGCTAAGGCCGCGATCGCGTTGCCACCGGCCCAGCGGCTGAAGCAGGGCGCCGCCATTACCAGGCTGTTGCGCATGCGCAGGGCAGGAAACAGCGCGGGAGGCCCCCACACAGCTCACGCACACCCAAGGCGGGAAGGACAGCCCCCAGGGTGCACAGGGGCAAACACATGTGACGCCAGGGAGCCAATCGGAAGGCTGGATTCCCCTGCTCCCAGAGAGATACATTTTCGCGGGGTTTTGCAGAGGAAGTGAGTCAGGAGCCGGACCAGCTAGGGGTAAGAGGTGGATGCAAGGGTCAGTGACCCTCTGCATTAGGCCAGCAGCCCCCAGGCCCCCAGTTAGGTCCTGAGCCACTTAATAGCTTGTGGAGTATAGGGACAGGCCCTAGATAGGGACACTGACCCATTTATTGGTAGCTTAGTCAGGGACACAGTGCTAAAGCCGTGCGGCCCTGCGAGGTGGGTTCTGGGCTCAGAACACTATCAAAGACCCTGGGACTAAGGTGATATTATCCGCGCTGGAATTCACCCAACGCGGTGTGGAGGACAGCGTCGGATCGAGCGGAACTCCGGTGATATCGCGGTACCCGTGGCTGGAGCCCGGGCAGGTAACCTGCAACTCACGTGCACCAACCAGGCCTATCACCAGACATAGTGGCTGCGCAGTCACACATACATATGCAGACATTGGTATATGATTTTGGGAGTGCAAGACATTTGGGTGGGGATTACTGGACACAGGGTGGGGTCACTCTGCGAGAGGTGGTAGCGTCCGCCGTGACGCCTAGAGGTGGTAGCGTCCGCCGTGACGCCTAGAGGTGGTAGCGTCCGCCGTGACGCCTAGAGGTGGTAGCGTCCGCCGTGACGCCTAGAGTGGTTAGCGTCCGCCGTGGCGCATGTGTTGATATGTAATGTGATAAGTTGCTGCATGTAGTAAAATCAATAGTTATAGAGCTGTCTGTGTGGTCATTGTGTATTGTCCTGCGAGGAACTACTTCCCCTCTGGTGGGAGCCATCGCAGGTGGAGGCGCTGCATCATTAGTATTGTAATATATTGCCCCAGGTTCCCTTAGCGGAGGCTCAGCCTTCTGTGAGCCAACAGGTATAGCACCACGCACCCCCTTGGTAACATTGCATGTTCTCTCCACGCACGCGGCATATGCGATTGGGTGGGGTGATATGACCGTTACACATATATTTTCTTTAACTGTGCATGGAATGTCTTGTATATAATGTATACCCTGTTCATTTATGTAACTGTACTTGTAACCATGTATTATTTGTCTTAACTCTGTGCCCAGGACATACTTGAAAACGAGAGATAACTCTCAATGTATTACTTCCTGGTTAAATATTTTATAAATAAATTTACGTTAGCTTACACGTGAGTTTCAGCGTGGCAAGCTTGCACTAAAATGTGCTGCTGCTCTCTCATTTCCATCCCCCATCCCCGTGATCATACAGCACAGAAAACATGCCGGTTACTGAGAAGCTGTTATGGTGGAATGTATGAACTGGAGCTCAACAGGGAACAGGGAGGGAAGTTTCTGTAACATTACCAAGAAAAGTTTGTGCTGAGGGAGGAGAGGCGTGTGACTGAGAGGCAAGTCTTAGCAGGATGTGGCTGAGACATTCATACAGCTCGGGGTCACATGCAAACCAGCATCACATGATATTCCTGTGCTGTAAACAAGCAGTCAGCTTCTAGCGCAGGGGTGCTCAACTCCAGTCCTCAAGCCCCTCCAACAGGTCAGGTTTTCAGGATATCCCAGCTTCAGCACAGATGGCTGAAGCAGTCCCTGCTTCAGCACAGGTGGCTCAAGAAGTCCCTGATTCAACACAGGTGGCTCAGTCTTCGACTGAGCCTCAGATTGTGCCACCTGTGCTGAAGCTGGGATATCCTGAAAACCTGACCTGTTGGGGAGGAGCAGGGGGGCTTGAGGACTGGATTTGAGCACCCCTGTTCTAGTGGGAGATTCTTAACCCATTGATGCCTTACCCATTTTATGCTTCGCTGTTATTAAGCCTTCATTTTTAAGTACACCCTGGTTATATAATAACACCAGTGACTCTAAGTGGGACTGTCCTGATCTTAGGATATGTGTGGAGCAAACTTGTATACAGCAAGATAACAGATGAAAACAAACTAAAGAAATACCCTAAATTGAGACGCTTGTATCAGCTGAGGAAGCATGTGCTGTATGTAGGGCAGCGGTGCGCAAACTGGTGGGCGCAGGGAAAAAAGATTGGGCACCCCTGATGTAGGGCATTCTTAGCATGAGTAAGGAGAGTCCAGATAAACACGTACTGTAGAACTGGGGTGGCCAACTGAAGTCTTCAAGAGCTACCACAGGTCAGGTTTTCAGGATATCGCTGCTTCAGCACAGGTGGCTCAACCAGTGGCTCAGTCAAAGACTGCACCACCTGTGGATATCCTGAAAACCTGACCTGTTGGCAGCTCCTGAGGACCGGAGTTGGCCGCCCCTGACGTAGAATATAGTGATCCAGATCTGATTCAGAACCCTAAACAAAAAAAGTACATAGATACTCTGGTACTTCGCTTTGTTAAAAGTACTGGTCCCTGAAATATGAGACTTCAGTTTTAGACGAGGGGTAGTAAAATCAGATTGCTAGCTCTTCAGAACAGGGATAATTTTGTGTGTATTCATATTAATTCGTGTTATTGGTATTTTTCTAGTACCTGTACGTAGAAACGTGCAGAGAAGGGTTTCATTTGTTAATGGCTGGTTTGAACTGTCTGATTTAGTTAGGCGCCACTGTTGGAACGAACAATTTTGAAACGAGCTAATGAAGGACCCAGAATACAGCAGAGCTAAATGTGTTTTCTCCCTCTCCTTCCCCACAATCAACTGACTGATTAAATATTTTGCAGTGCAGTTTTACATCCATCATTTGGTTAATGATTTCAGCATTGTGATATTTCGGCAGCATCTGCCGAGGGCGTGGCTGGGACGTTTGGAGAGTAGAAGTCTGAAGGATCAGCTAAAATTGAATAAACTTTAGAGGCAGAACCAAAAATCTGAACCCGGAATCACTGCTAGTTGAGTACGGTTTGCAATACGTTGCATGACCTCCCCAGACTTAAATTAATCCCCTCCCCAATAACCCCTACAAACACACACTGAACACCCCATGGGGTGCAATCTGTCACAGCTTTATTTAAAGCTGCAGTTCAGTCAATATTCTGCATGTGGGTTTTTTTTTAAATAAATCAGTTCTGTAGTAAGAAAAAATACTTTTAGCATTTTCTGTTTTTAAAAAAACAACTTTGAAAGACAAATTTTCATGTATTCTATTTTAACAGCCATTTACTATGGCACTGCCCCTTCATGTCCTGTCACAAGCCCTGGCACACCCCTTTGTCAGCCCTGCTCTCCATCTAGCACATGTCAGTGCAGGAGTGCTCATGAATATTCATGAGCTTCCACTGAGAGACAGAAGCAGAAAAAAAACAGATCCCTTCACTAAGGCCTCGTTCAGGGTGCTAGCTTCGGAGGGAGGGCGTGCTGCCGTGCGAGCTGCCGTGAGAAACAAAGTATTCAATTTGAACACTGGTTGTCAGGGTAGCAGCTGCCCTGTCTCCGAAGCCAGGAGTTGAAGCTGGCTACAGTTTCAATAAACGAAAATTTCGTTTTTTGTAGCTGCAGCAGCGTCACAGGGACCTAGGCAGCCAATGAAATAATTCTTGAGAATGATTTCATGACTGCAACCTCGATACTTAACCTGCCGTGTGTAACCCCGCCCCCTCCCCAACGCTGAAAAGTCTGCTGGGGGATAAACACAGATCGCCCAGCAAACTGCCGCACTGCCGCCCTCCCGCCCTCCCTCCAACTCCTGCAGCTGGCACACTGAACGAGGCCGAATGATGTCACCATATTTTGCAGATCAATACATGGAGAACGAATTGACCTGCAGCTATACAGTTCTTTAGGTAATTAGAGATTGCCCACATGAAACTATTGAAGTAAAAAAATAAATTAAAAAAAAAAAGACTGAACTGCAGCTTTAACGTGGCATACACAAAAGATGCAACACCTAAACCCAACCCGGGCCCTCCCACTCGCTTGCTCATAACCTATAGTCCATGAGATGCCCAAAACTTGAACCCCAGACGCTCAAAATAACCCTCACCACCCAAACCCAGGGCTTCTTATGTTGGACTCCCCGTGTAAAGTACCCTTTTATACTAGGCCCGTGGTAGCCATACCTGCCCCTTTGCCCAGGCCAACTACCCCTTCACATTAACCACCTAACCTCAGGAGGGTACCCTCAGCATGAGGCCATGCCACCCCTCCCCTATTCAGTCCGGGGGCTCTCTTTCATCTATCAGTAATTTGCTTTTGACTGATTTTCTTATCATTCCGAAGCTCTATAGTAACCCGTGAATTGTCAGCTGTGCCCTGCTTGTGAAAGGTGCGTATAACAAGAAGAGCAATGAACACAAAAAAACACCAGCAAAATATGACTCCTTGATAGGAAGATTATGGACAGCTTAAAGCTGCAGTTCAGTCAATATTCTGCATGTGTTTTTTTTTTTAAATAAATCAGTTCTGTAGTAAGAAAAAATACTTTTAGCATTTTCTGTTTTTAAAAAAACAACTTTGAAAGACCAATTTTCTTGTATTCTATTTTAACAGCCATTGTCTAAGGCACTGCCCCTTCATGTCCTGTCACAAGCCCTGGCACACCCCTTTGTCAGCCCTGCCCTCCCTCTTGCACATGTCAGTGAAGGAGTGCTCATGAATATTCATGAGTTTCCACTGACTGACAGAAGCAGATGAAAAACATATCCCATATCTAAAGATGTCGCCAAATTTCGCCGATCAATACATGGAGAACGAATTGACTGGCAGCTATACAGTTCTTTATGTAATTAGAGATTGCCCACATGAAACTATTGAATTAAAAAATAAATAAATAAAAAAGACTGAACTGCAGCTTTAAACAATGGTAACGTTACCACAAACCATGAAAGTTGCATTGCTGCTTTGTGTGCTTCCCCTTTATCATTATCCACTTGATGGTCTTCACGAGTGGATTGAAATGGTCATGTCATTTTACTGTTGACCACATGATATTCGTGAACCATCTTCGGACCTTTGCTATGATTTGCATCTTGGATCGGTTCTTTCAGATGGATACGCCCACAAGGTTCTGCACTGTTGTATTTAAAATGCTTCCGTTTTGTGCGTTTCATTTGCACGTCGAATATACCCAGATCTGCGTCAAAGTGTCCACTGACAAGGCAAGGGAAACGAAGGACATCCGTAAGGTCGCAGGCTACAAGAGAAATGGAAGTGTCGATAGTTGTCAAGAAAAAGAACTGACGTCCTCTAATCGTTGAGATCTGTCTAGAGCTTGTGGACCAGATATGGAGAATGGGCAAAGCTGAGCTTGTTACGGTATTTGAAACTTTCATGACTGTCACTCTTATACACATCACAGACTGCTGCTTAGGACTGATCTGATGGTTGGCGTTGATGTAGAGGAAGACCGTTGACATGTGACACGCTACCAATTCACGCCGCCACCAGTATTGCGTTTAGGGAAACCGTTCCATGTTTAAAGCAGCAATCCAGGCGGGCTGCTTTTGTGGGAGGCAATATTACCACCTGTAATGGGAAAAAGGGGGGGGGGGGTAATATTTCTTTCTGGACAAAGAGAATATATTTTTTGACATGCTTGATCCTGGGCAGCCAATAGAAACCTGCAACATTGACTTTGCGTCTTTTCATTGGTGACTGGGCGGCCGTATTTGTAGTTTTTTTTTTTCAGTTCAATCGCGCACACACAACAAATACTACAAACGTTTCAGGAAATTGTGGGCCCCTGGACATCAGGCAACAAGGGACCATCACTGGTTCGGGTAAGCAATAAAACTATCTTTGGGGAGGCGCGATGGCTGCTCTGAGTCCCATTTATAAATTACAGGCATACCCCACATTAACGTACGCAATGGGACCGGAGCATGTATGTAAAGCGAAAATGTACTTAAAGTGAAGCACTACCTTTTCCCCACTTATCGATGCATGTACTGTACTGCAATCGTCATATCCGTGCATAACTGATGTAAATAACGCATGTGTAACAGGCTCTACAGTCTCCCCGCTTGCGCACAGCTTCGGTACAGGTAGGGAGTCGGTATTGCTGTTCAGTACGTGCTGACAGGCGCATGAGTGAGCTGCCATTTGCCTATTGGGCGATATGTCCTTACTCGCGAGTGTACTTAAAGTGAGTGTCCTTAAACCGGGGTATGCCTGTATGTGACCCCTGGAATTTGTCTAGCACCAGCCTTAACTTTGTTCCCTTTGGTTTTTACCAATGACCGCATAGGCTGGGGGGATTTCTCCATGAATAGGTGGGTTAAGAAGCAAATGCTTAGTGAAGAATATACCTCGTATTAAGAAAACAAGCTTTGGCTGCAGTTTGGTGAGAGCGGGGTTTAGTTTTATCCCTTTGAGACCTCTTGGGTTAAGACAGCAAATTAATATTTCCAATCAATTAAATAACTGATTTTGATTGGTCATGTATTAATGTTAGTATTACATGTTTCATTACATTACTGTAGAAACCTGTGCAATAATCATATATGTCTACTGCAGGAGTGGCAAACTCCAGTCCTCAAGGGCCATCAACGGGCCAGGTTTTAAGTATATCCCTGCTTCAGCACAGGTGGCTCAGTCAAAGACTGGCCCTTGAGGACTGGAGTTTGCCACTCCTGGTTTACTGAAAGGTAAATCTATCAGCTCTTTAAATTTGAACAAATGCACAGTTCAGTTTAAGAAAATGCATTTAGTGGCACTATCGCACGGAAAATTTTACTGACTTCTGTGACGCGTTGTGTGCGATATTCCCAAAACGGCACTCTGACAATTTATACAATAAGCCCCTTAATCTGTGTGTTTCTTGAAAGTCGTCAGGCGCCCGTGGCAGGAAAAGGATGGATCAAAGAACCAAAAAGTGCCAACTTCAAATGAATAAATAAATTAAAATAGCGCATTGACTTTATTATACTTTTAGCTAAAAAAATAAAGACATCAAATGATTCGTATAGTAAACATCACGGATATTAATCATTTTGTAATCACCTATAAACGTGGACGAGCACATGTAGATGTGTTCAATATCCAGAGGAGAGACGGGAGGGGAAGAGGGGAAGAGAGGATGGGGAGGGGAGAGAGGAGGATGAGGGGGAGGGGAGAGAGAGTAGAGGGAGTGGGGAGAGAGAGTAGAGGGAGGAGAAGGAGAGTGGGGAGGAGAAGGAGAGTGGGGAGAGGAGGGGGAGAAGGGGAAAGTGGAGAGAGAAGGGGGCATAGAGGAGAGAGACAAACAAGGAAACATGGCTTCTGTAGTGGACTTATTATACGACTAGTTGCCTAATAATTGATCTATAGAAAGGTGGCAATACTATAATTTCTCTGACTCTCCTTCATTTTATTTGATACTAGCTGAGAGACCCGGCGTTGCCCGGGATGTAAATGCGTAATAGGTAGTATTATTTATAAATCGTGGAACAATAGGTGAGTATTTGTTGTAAAGGTTGGATAATAATATTGAAAAGAAACATGGAATAAAATGTAATACGATGTTGTATAAAAATGGTTAATTGTAAACACACCACAGTACAATGTATATTTTGGTGACATAACAGATGTAAAAATGTGAGGCTTGTGTCCTGCTAGGGTGTGAGGCGGCAGGTGGCGCGTGGGTTGTGAGTGCTGTCTGTGAGTGGGGGTCCTGCTAGGGTGTGAGGCGGCGGGTGGCGCGTGGGTTGTGAGTGCTGTCTGTGAGTGGGGTCCTGCTAGGGTGTGAGGCGGCGGGTGGCGCGTGGGTTGTGTGTGCTGTCTGTGAGTGTGGGTCCTGCTAGGGTGTGAGGCGGCGGGTGGCGCGTCGGTTGTGAGTGCTGTCTGTGAGTGGGGGTCCTGCTAGGGTGTGAGGCGGCAGGTGGCGCGTGGGTTGTGAGTGCTGTCTGTGAGTGGGGTCCTGCTAGGGTGTGAGGTGGCGGGTGGCACATGGGTTGTGAGTGCTGTCTGTGAGTGGGGTCCTGCTAGGGTGTGAGGCGGCAGGTGTCGCGTGGGTTGTGAGTGCTCTCTGTGAGTGGGGGTCCTGCTAGGGTGTGAGGCGGTGGGTCAGTGATGTCGGTGCGTAGGGGCGGGAGGCAGAAGGTGTGTGTGGCGGCAGGTATAGGTCGTGTGTGGCGGGAGTCTGTTGAGTGCATGCAGCGGCTGTGAGGCGGTGGGTGAAAGGGGTGACAGTGGACAGGAGGGGGGGGCAGTGGACAGGAGGGGGGGCAGTGGACAGGAGGGGGGTTGGTTTGGTTTAAATTGACGGGTCCCTCCTCTCCACTCCCCTTGTATCTTTCTCCGCTCCTGACCCCCCCCTCCCCACCCCCCATGTGTAGCTCCGGTCCCCACTCTACAGTGTCTGAGACACAGTGTAACACACACACGCACACAGACACACACACAGTGTCCCACACACACACTGTCACGCTGTGACACACACACACAGACACACACACACACACACACACTCACTCACACACTCACACTCACACACACTCACCTCTCCTTCTGGCCGCCGCCATGTTAGTTAGTCCGCGAGGGAGGAAGGGGTCCTTCCGCCGCCATCTTAGGTGCCGCGTGGCAGCGGTAGGCTGCCCTGGCCAATGCCTGTCCCCGCGCCAGGGAGGTGAGCGGGAGGTGAGGTGAGCGGGAGGTGAGGGGAGGTGAGCGGAGGGAGCGGGAGGTGGGTGGAGGGAGCGGGAGGTGGGTGGAGGGAGCGGGAGGTGAGTGGAGGCAGCGGCAGGCTGCCCTGCCCACTGCCTGTCCCCGCGCCGGGGAGGGAGTTGAGCGGGAGGGAGGTGAATGGAGCGGGAGGTGGAGGGAGTTGAGCGGGAGGGAGGTGAGTGGAGAGGGAGGTGAGTGGAGCGGGAGGTGGAGGGAGGTGAGTGGAGAGGGAGGTGAGTGTGATGGGGGGGGGGAGAGGACAGAGAGGTGTGTGTGTGTCTCTCCCCCTGTGTGTCCTTTGGCCCATCACTCCGCCTCAGGCCAAAGAGAGGTGTGCAGGGGCGGGCCAATGGACCAATGAGATTTCCCCTAGGGACACCGGACATCCAGGCAGGCAGGCAGGCAGGCATACAGTGCTTTCACTAATATAGTATAAGATGAAGCTCATTGAGTTTGCTCCATATCCTAGTGCATCAGAACGTGCCTTACAGTACCCAGCAAAGTATGTTAATGTATGTGCGTGTTCCTTCACAATGCAGTGCACACACCTCCTGCTACAGTCGCTGGGATATTCCCCTGATCTGAAACAGGTGTCATTCCTTTGTACAAAGTAGCACATTTGATATCTTTCCCCAGTTTTTATTAGCGGTATCCGTGGATGTGGCATTGACTTTCGTGGTCCATAAGTAAAATGTGATAAACTTTTAGACGAAGAAACTCCATTGCGAGCTGAGTGATAGGTGGCATGCTGCTTCGTTTCCCGGATTTAACATTAGGCCGCGCCCATAGTGGAACGCGCTAGCTTCCGCGCTTCCTCCTCCTGGCGTCGCGCTTCAAATTCAAACTTGTTTGTATTGCAAAGCGCCGCTCTCCCTGTAGCACATGTGCGCGCACTGTGCGCATATGCATTGGCGTCCGAGTGTTTGTTTCGGCGCGAACTACGTAGCCCGCGCCGTATCCTGCACTATGGACAAAGCCTAAGATTGACGCGTTCATTGTGCTCATATTCCTCTGTTTTGTACAGTGCTGCATACATGGGCTGAGCCACTGATTGAGCCACCTGTGCTGAAGCAGGGATATCCTACAAACCTGACCTGTTGGTGGCCCTTGAGGACTGCAGTTGGCTACCCCTGCATCATGGTATCAGATAAACTGATTTTAATGAGGGCTTAGTCTTTACTTTTACTATCGTATGAGAAATATTAGGCACAGCTTGGCAGTTCATATGGCGCAGACCCTTTTGCACAGAATCTATGAAGATGTAGTCAAGGGCTCGCAGGCATTGGGAGCACATGAAGAAGGGCACAGCTGCTTTCATCTAGAAGCGCGTTGAGTTCTTCCAAACTTAGGTCTTTTGCCTGACGTCTGTTTATCTGCAAGATCTCATCTCCCACTCCCAGAATTCCCGCAGGAAGTGTGGAAACGAAGGCACTGCTCAATCCTACCACGTACACTCCTGACAGGAGGCGGGGGGGAAAAAATGGATTAGCGTTAGGATGGGCGAGTAGCTGGCGAAGACGAGGGTAAAAGGTTAGTCAGTGATAGGCTGAGCTGGATCGGAGAGGGGGGGGAGAGTAGTGAGGATGAGAGAGAAGCAGAGCGAGGCAAGGAAAGGTTTTAAAGGTGCAGTTCCACGCGGGACCCAAATAAACTAACGACAGTGGTTTCTTTAATCTGTATAATTGACACGTTTCGGAATAAAAGTATTGAAAGTATTTTTTCAAGCCTAATAATGTTACCTTGGTTTTATTTGGAGAGGGGAGTAGGGGGGGTGGCAGTCTGATTTGCTCCTCCCCTGTGATAAGGTATTCACATTTGTACACACTACTCATTGTTAGAAGGTCATTCAGGAGAAGAACAGGGTCAAGGTCAGACATACAGATGCAGCGGCCATTATTTTAACAAATCACGGGCGCCGTTTTCGCGTGCGCTGCTGTGCTCCACGCGACAGGAAGGCGGCCAATCGCCCCAGCTGTGTTCATTTAATCTCAGGGGATCCCTGCTTCCCGAGATACTTACCTCTGTAGGGGGTGCCGGTAGCAGCTCCGGCTGGGCTACGTGGGGCTATCAAAATGGCAGATTTAAAGTTCCCACGTCACGCAAGCCAATAGGAATGTGTGACATCATTCCATGTGGCTTCCTATTAGCCCATGTGACCGGGAGCTTTAAACCTGCGGAACTGCTACCGGCACCTCCACGGAGGTCTGTATCTCGTGGAGCAAAGGGTCCCCGGAGCTGATACGAATGCGGTTCAGCTCCAGAGACCCCCTGCTTCCCCCCTATTGAAAACCCACCGCATATCCTGCTGCTTTAAATACATGAATTCATTTGGTTTCTGATCAAGAAGTGACACACTGCGAGTGCTCAGTGGCATGTCGTTACCCAGAATCCCTTGCTGCAGTGGAAGCACTGTATGCTGGGAGATAACGGGGGAAAGCCGGGTTGCAGAGCTGTCTGTGACGTGCGAATCTGCTCACAACGTGCGATTTCTAATTACTGATCTTAACGTAAAACTCACCTGAGTTCTATGTGTTGGACACTTTTTTTTTTTGTTGTTGTTGAATAATTGTTATCTCAATAGTCTTTTTAAAAAAAAAATGATTGAAATAACATTTTCTTCCCCCGCTGTTTCATTGGTTCTGCGGTCACATACACCTATTATTTTTATCACTAAATATTTCGGCAGGTTCGTTTGAAAGAAGGTGCCATTTTCCCCCCAATGGAACGTGAAACGGTGCTGCACGTAAGACCCCCATTCTTCCCCGCTACACCCCGTCCTTATTTTGTTTCCCTTCCCCACTATAAAAGCGGCCTTATCTTTTCATGTTTGGCTCATGAAATCTGTTGAAGCCGATGGAGCAGCTTCACTACCCTGACATCAAAACTGAAACCCGGCTGTTGAAAGGAGCTGTGGAGGGATCGAGGAGCGTAGCACGTTTTGCACGGTCTCCTTTTATCCCCCGACTCTTTGACGTGCAAAGTGTCCCCAGAGGCCGACAGGAACTGAAGCAATGCCTTAGAAAGGCAGGGATCACTGGCCAGTGCTCATGAAAGAGCTGTCCCAACATGTTCCAGCGTTACCTGCTTCTTAAGCTTTAAGTCGTAACCTTTTTTTTTTTTCGTGGTCCAAGAGTGGACAGAAAATGGCACAGCAACGGGTTTGTACAAAAATGTGTCGTGGAAACTCACCGTCACGTGATAAGGGGAGTATCAGTGTGAACACTCTTATGTGAGCAGTGGCTGTGCACTTCTTTAACCCAGGCTGTGCTAAAAAGCTGTGTAATGCGGCAGGCATATGCTTATAGGGGACAATGTTAAAAAGGATAAGATGCAAAAGGTGACGCTGTGTTTCCATTTGCATGTCATTACCCAGAATCCCTGGCTGCAGTATGTATTGTATGTCTTTATTTATATAGCGCCATTAATATACATAGTGCTTCACAGCAGTAATACACGTGACATTCATGTAAATAACAAATAATACAAATAACAGGTCATGGGAGTATGTGCTTCAGACATAAATGTAACATTGTGGAAGAGGAGTCCGTGCTCCGAAGAGCTTACAATCTAATTGGTAGGGAGAACGTGCAGAGACAGTAGGAGGGAGTTCTGGTAAGTGCGTCTGCAGGGGGCCAAGCTTTATGTATCATGTGTCCAGAATATCCACAGTGCTATTCGTATGCTTCTTTAAGCAAGTGTGTCTTAAGGTGGGTCTTAAAGGTGGATAGAGAGGGTGCTAGTCGGGTACTGAGGGGAAGGGCATTCCAGAGGTGTGGGGCAGTCAGTGGAGGGGTTTAAGGCGGGAGAGGTAATTAATCCTTCCGGATACATGGTAATGTGACGTCATGTGACCCCCGCGGCGTACTTTCACGCCGTGTTGCCATGGTGATGCGTGAAGGTAAGTGAGTTACAGAGGCCTCGAGCACGCACCGCCTGCATTTGATTTAAATGCTTGGGGGAAGAGCGCGCGGCCTCTGCAAGCGCCACGCATCCCCCCAGAAAATCTCGCGCCTCCCAGTTTGCACGCCCCTGGGGTAAAGCCTGGGATTGTGGGAATATGAGTGATTCCTCTCCCACAGACGGGTAAAAGTAGCAACTGTACTTAGGGTGAGAGTTCTGACCTTACTTTCCTATCAGATTGAGGCCCTGTAATAAGGGCTCACACTAAGAAAACACAAGTATTTATTAACCTGTTAGAGACACATTATGAACTAGGAAAATGGAATAGCTTATTCCTACTCTCATAACGATCAGGATCTATGTAACCAACGCAGGGCAAATTTTGGGGGTCAAATAAAATGGAAAAAGAACTGCGCAGAGACACAGAATGTGATACATCTCATTATAATCTGTGCACCATGTAACTCTTCCCCCCAACTCCTCTTAATGACTCTCCCCAAGGTGCAAGCTGGGACAGAGACGCAGAATGTGATACATCTCATTATAAATTGTGCACCATAACTCTTCCCAACTCCTCCTACTGACTCTCCCCAAGGTGCATGCTGGGACAGAGACGCAGAATGTGATACATCTCATTATAATCTGTGCACCATGTAACTCCCCCCAACTCCTCCTACTGACTCTCTCCCCAAGGTGCAAACTGGGGCAGACGGGAACGTGGAGCAAAATACTTTAGGCGCAGGGTAAAAAATGCCCAGAATTTGCTCCAACGTTGCCTTGATAAATAGATCCCTTAGGCCAGGGGTGGGAAACGTCAGTCCTCAAGGGCCACCAACAGGTCAGGTTTTCAGGATATCCCTGCTTCAGCACAGGTGGCTCAATCAGTGGCTCAGTCTTCGACTGCAGCATCTGTGCTGAAGCAGGGATATCCTGAAAACCTGACCTGTTGGTGGCCCCTGAAGACTGGAGTTGCGCCCCCCCCCCCCCCCTGCCTTAGGCTCTCGCCTTACAATTTGACCAAACTCTTACACTTGTTTCTTCTTAGCGTTGAACACCAAGTGTTTCCAATCTGTATTAATCTGCATTCCAAGTCTAGATTGGAGCAACAGACTGTAACGGTGATCACGGTGCATGGAGGAGCTGTGGTGGATCCAGTCCCCATGAAGCCTCTTGAAAGCAGCCTGGCAGCTGTCCAGCTATTAGAAATGGAAATGCACTCTTCCCGGAAAGTAGGGCTGCAGCATTTATTTGATCTTGCTCTCCGCTATGACTGGCTTTGTGTGCAGAGCTGGGTTGCGGCATTTCCGAGGGCTCACTTTGAAAGGCACATACTCTGTAATGCTGGCTACATTGGATAGGCAAAGGCACCTCAACCCTACACCAAACACCAGTTGTTTATTTTGGTTCATGTTGTAACCAGGATTTGGAAGGGTGACTGGTGACCACCATTATCTGTGATGCTTCTGATACCTATTCTGCTCGTCTCTGTTTTTATTTGTGTTTCTGTTCCTTTACTGTTGACTGAAAGGAGCAATTCATGCAATTTTTTTCCATTATTATTATTTTTGACACAGGTTTGAAGCAGGGGGTCTGCGGAGCCCCAGAGACCCCCTGCTTCCTGAGATACTCACCTCCAAAGAGGGAGCTGGTATCACAGCAAAGTTGAAAGCTCCCGCGTCACGCTGGCCAATAGGAAGCTGAACCTGATGACGTCATGGCTTCCTATCGGCCCGCACGGCGTCGGGAGTTAGAAAACTCCGCCATTACATGAACCCTGCTAGCCGAGCGGAGAGGCTACTGGCCCCCACCACAGAGGTTAGTATCTCCGGAAGCAGGGGTTCCCCAGAGCTGAAATGAAGGGGTTTCAGCTCCGGAGACCCTCCGTGCTTCAATTCAATGTTTAAAAAAATCGCCAGCTTGGATTGCCTCTTTAACTCTTATTGCTAGTAAAGATTGATCAGTCCATTTACCAAACGCCATGTCCCTTCCTTGCAGCAGTTTATATCAAGTACTTTTAAGTAGAGACACAAAGTAAGAACATAAGTCATACACTTTTTCAATGGGTTTCGATTCAAAATGGCTGCCTCCATGATGTTTTCCTCCCCTGTATAAGAAAAAGCCCACATTTGTTGGGCCGTTGTGTGTATTTGTATATACGGCAGAGAGAGAATAGATAACAGGACACCTTCTGTGATAGCCAGGTGTCATATTTAGGGCCTTTGGAGATACCTTACAACGATCTAAGGATTATAAAGATTTTAATAATAAAAAAAATGAATAAATTGAAAGTAATTAGCCTTTTATTTTTTTGCAAGCGCACATTAAAACTATATTACAGGCCTACCCCGGTTTAAGGACACTCACTTTAAGTACACTCGCGAATAAGGACATATCGCCCAATAGGCAAACGGCAGCTCACGCATGCGCCTGTCAGCACGACCTGAACAGCAATACCGGCTCCCTACCTGCACCGAAGCTGTGCGCAAGCGGAGAGACTATAGAGCCTGTTACAAATGCGTTATTTACATCAGTTATGCACGTATATGACGATTGCAGTACAGTACATGCATCGATAAGTGGAGAAAAGGTAGTGCTTCACTTTAAGTATATTTTCGCTTTACATACATGCTCTGGACCCATTGCGTACGTTAATGCGGGGTATGCCTGTATAAAAATGACATATTTCTGCCAGCTGCACCAGACCAGAAATACTGGTATTTCTAATAACTAAGATGGATCGCCGTAAAGGAAACGCGCAGAGAAGGATGTTTCAACGCATTACTGCACTTTCTGCTTGCGTTTGCATTGAATGTGTTTCTTACATTTGTTGCTAATTATTGGCCATAAAAGTCTACGCCTGGGGGATAGTTGGACCCAAATACGAGATCAGTGATCCGTGGCGACGCGGCGTTGGATACATCTCATTATAACCTGTCTGTGCGTCCTGTAACTCCTCCTACTTAAACTCCCCAAATCTCAAGCTAATGCGTGGGACTTGGAGCAAAGACCTTGATACACTGACGCAGACAGACGCAAGATGATAATGATGCATTGTACATACATTTTGCTCCAAATTTGCCTTCTTGCGTCACCCCCATTGTGTCTTAAACAGGCAAGGTGTCAAATATGCATCAACATTGCCTAGTGGCAAAACCAGAGCCAAAGTGGATAAACAAGAAGCCCCGGATTTCTCAATGCTAACGCATCCTATTGTCCTCAACAGTATTTCTTTTGGTTGGTAAATCTATACCCTTTTTTTTTTGCCCCATTTTCCCCTTATTGTTCAGCTGGGAGACTTCGATTCCCTGTTGTATTGTGTTACAACCCCGGGCTTCCTGTGCTGGTAACTAGTTCTCACCTTCAGAGTGTCTCAGCTGGGCCACAGTTTAGGAATAGACAATGAATTAGCAAACACATGTGACTATGCCTTGTTTACATATGAATGGAGGTTTGCTTGGTTCTCCCCAAAGCGTGGTCTGGCTGGGATCCTCTGAGTCCCGAGAACCACTACTGACATGTTCCCCATATGGCTTTTATTAAGAAGACTTCAGTCTTGTGTAATATACCGGGGAAGAAAATTCGGACTATGGAATCAGGTTATAGGCCAGGTTTTCGCCTGGACTACATCCCTTGTTTTCATGCATCTGCTTATAAACTGGCCTTTCGGTGTCAGCACCTCATTCTTCCAGCTCCTTGTGACCTTTGGCAAGTCACTTTAATCCCCCTGTACCTCAAGCATCAACATTAGATTGTAAGCTCTAAGGGGCAGGGGGACCTTGCGACTGCAAAATTCTATGTACAGCAGCTGTGTAATATTAATATCATTGTAAATTATCAATTGTGTAATCAGGCCAGATTCTTACCATATTGCACCCACCCAGGGTGCATTATCTTTCCACTGTATAGACACTGTGGGATTACATAGACGCAGTGCAGACGCAATGCTAAGGAGCGCTCAGCTGCTAAGGACATGGACTTTATAGACATTTTTTTTCCAAAATCGAAATGTTGCCGTTTAGTACAAGCTCTAGACAGCTCCAGAATAAGAAACAGAGCTGAAAATGAAGAGAATATGGATGGAATTTTCAGACCTCATTGAACAGGTCTTAAGCGTAGAGAGTATTGTGTTATGGAGAGTTTTACAATGGAGTACCTTCTATTTGATTGTGAATGTAATGAAGAGCCAGAGTGATTTCTGTAGAGTGTTAGCGGGAGAAGAACAGTGACTGAGGAATAAAGGACTTGGATGTTGAAGGGACAGTGAACAGACAGCAAATTCTAGGACACCATAACCAAGAGAAAGTGGGGTGAGGGAGGAGTGGACTTTGAGAATGTTCTAGAGCAGGAGTACCCGACTCCAGTCCACCAGGGCTACCAACACCTCAGGTTTTAGGGATATCCCTGCTTCAGCACAGGTGGCTCAATCAGTGGCTCAGTCGTTGAATGAGCCACTGATTGTGCCACCTGTGTTGAAGCAGTAATATCCTTAAAACCTGACCTGTTAGTGGCCCTAGAGCAGGGGAGTGCAATCCTTTACCCTTGTGCACCCCTGCCGGTTGTCCTGGTCTCCGCACGCCCCCCTCCCTTCCTCCTCCTTACCGTGGTTCCCAGAGTCTGGGCGTCATGATGTGACGTCACATGACCCCGCGGCGTCATTTGACGCGGCTCCAGAAGCTGGCTGAACCAAGGTAAGGGGGGCGCACGCGGAGAGGACAGCCGGCAGGGGGGCACAGAGGAAAAAGATTGCGCTCCCCCTGCTCTAGAGCATGTGGAAGCAGACGTTGCTGAGTGTGAGGTGTGGAGACAGGAGCCAACAATGCTAATCTCGGGGATATGGAAAAATCTGGTTGAAACATTTGGTGTTGGGGAAGTGTAGGGCGGAAATGGGAAGTTCAGCCTCGTTTCTTTTCCCCCTTGCTGTAAGACGCTCAGCGCTTGGATAGAAAGATGTAAAAAACAGAGGACTGAGGCTGTGCTGCTTTGTGCAAAGTACGGGTAATAAAGCAGAGGAAACGTATAGGTCCATGTTTACCAAGTAGTGCTATTCCATAAGACACCTTCCAGCTCCGGAAGGAACCTTACGGTACACTCATTGGGATGGGCTATAAAATGTCGTCCGGCACTGGAAGGCATCTTGTGGAATATGGGTCTTAATCCTTAGTATGAAATGATATGACACATTTTCAGTGCTACAATAAAATATTTTACTAAGGGACACAAATCTCAAAATGAAATTGTGAAAATAAAGTACAGTAATGTGCGCACTGCCGGCGATACTGAACAATCTATCTTTTGTTCTCTATTTTTTTTTTTTTTCTTTTTAAAGGGAAATATTCCCAGAAATATCTTCATATTCATGGCAAGAGATATTATACAGGTAGCAGGAAGGAAATATGCACACCCAGAAAATCAGTCCCAGCTACACTGTATCTATCTAGGTCCCAAGTTTTGTTAACTCCAATGACCGTTCTGTGGGTCCAGGAAGTGATGATAAAGTTTTTATTGTAAGGAACCATGGAAGTGAAGTTTCATTCAACAGATAAGAAACAGATCCAAAGGAAATACAACAGTGCCACCAAGTGGTATTTATTTGGTATTGCAAGTTAAGTTTGCACAACCTTGTTAAGCATGTTTTACCTTAAGGCCTCGGGCATGGTCAGCGTGCTGAGGCGCGCTGGTGCTTACCAGTGAGCCCCTGCAGCCGCAATGAGAGCGGCTTTAGCAGGGGCTCGCGCACGCGTGCGGAAGCGTGGGTCTTAGGAGAATTTTAGATTCAAGCGCTCATGAGAGCGCAGGGCCGGTCACGTGAGCGGTTCGCCCAATGAGGGCGAACCAGCTCAGTGACGTCACTGGCCCGCCCCCCGACACGCCCACGGACAGCGCGCTAACCAAGGCCAGGGGAAGCACCCGCTTTCCCTCAGCCTCAGCGCGCCTCCGTAAGGCTGCGTCCATAGAAGCACAAGCAGCGCTGAGCTGCGCGGATGCTCCGCGCTGAGCCCCGGCATCCTCAATGAGGATGCCTTGAGAGGGGGCTCACGCGAGCGTGCGCAGGCGTGCTCAGGAGTTGGATTTTTCAGCCGACAGCCAAAGCTGTTTTCAGCGCTCTGTCGGCTGAAAACCTCCAATCAGCGCGAAGCAGCGTCAACGTCACGGCGCCGTGATGTCGGTGCGTCGCGGGCGATTGGCCCAGGGAGGTTAATGCCCCGCCTCCCACCACCTCCCCCCGTCTCCTGGCTCGCCTGCATGTGCATGAAATAGCTCATGCTTGATCAGGTGAGCATCAGCGTCCGCGCGGCTTAGCGCTGATCCACGTTCTATGGTCGCAGCCTAAGTCTGTGGCCAGGGTGGCGCTGATCGTGCAGGCGCTCATGCGCGGCGGCTGTGCAAGCAGCAAATTCAAATTGCTTGCTTGGAAAGCAGCTAAGCAGGCGCTTGCTCACGCTGGCCACACACATTGCCGCAATGTGTTTCATCGCGGCCAGCGTGAGCGCACCCGCCCACTCAGCGCCACACTGGCCGAGGGTGTTCTGAGCCAAGGTAGTATAGAGTTACAGAGGCCTTGCGCTGTCCTCGGCATTTAATTTAAATGCCTTGGGGAAGAGCGCTGGGCCTCTGCATGCGCTGCGCCCCCCCCCCAAGTATCTTGCGCCCCCCCGTGTTTTGCACACCCCTGACCTAACTAACGTCACAGTAAATCCCTGCATAAAGTTTAATGGACCTGTGCTTTTCTCCAGTTTAAAAAAGCAGCACGCATAGAGCCTGTCTGTAGCTGATGAGTCCACGTGCCGACTGCGTCCAATAACCTGGAAACGGAAGAGAAAAAGAGTCCTCTTCTTCCATATCCCCGCCCTACAGATCACGTCCGTAAAAACGCAGGACGCGATCTCCTCTAGAATACCAGCACTCTACGGGCATGGCATCGCCACTGTGTCGCGGGGCCCCTGAAGTGCCAAGACATGGCTACGTCTTGGGGCACCCAAAGGGTTAACGGATCTCTGAGGAACTGGGGCTAAAAGGGGTGAATGGGTCCAGTGCTCCAACATCAACCAACCTCCAATCTTGGGAGAGTTCCAACAAAATACATTAAGAGTTGATAATAAAACAACAAAGTCATGGGAATGGCACTTAAATCCTTCTAGGGAGCTGAGGCTGAGCCCCGTTAACACAGTGTTGGACATCTGTGCTAAGGGCAGGGTTCTGCTACTGACAAAGATCTTGGGTAATGAATTTGATACATAGGACGGAAGAGTATTGAGTAACTCATTATGCATTGTCTTTGTAACTACGCTTCCATGCAAAAATTCCCTCGAGGTAATTCATTAGAACGTCTAGCACAGCAGTTTGGCTCGGTTCATCAGGCATTCAATGTTAAACCCGGTATTCCAGTGGTTTGTAACCTTGGAAATGACAGTAAGCCGTTTTCTAGCTGGAATCCCCCTCGTCCACATAAAGTTCCAGCAGTTTCTGCAAACAAATGGGATCTACAGATAAAGTTTAAAAAATAAAGTCTGACTTTTTCACCCCAGAAAGCAGAACACAAAAATCTAAGTGACATTGTAGTCTCTGTTCCCCCTCCGAGAAGAAGGGGATGGAGGTGAGGCCAAAGTGGTGTCAACCCTCTTCCACTCCTCTTCTTCATTGATGGAGAGGAACATAACACAATGCACCGAAATGTACTGCCCATTCAACACCAAACAGGAATTTAGGGTTGCCAGGTGTCCAGTATTGGACACACTGTCCATTACAAAATTAGAGGTAATACTGGACGTGTATGTGTATACCGGTATTATCTCTCTGGACGTGTATGTGTATACCGGTATTACCTCTCTGGACATAGTGACCTGATCGACTTGGGGTGGCTGCAGGATTTCCCCGAGCAGGGAGAGAGCAGGGCTGTTGCTAGGGGGCTGGGCAGCTTCCTCCATCCTGATTGGCTGAATTACCCACCAGCAGCCAATCAGAAGGAGGTGTCAAGAGCCTGGGGGTGGGGCCAAGGAGAGGAGGAAACAGAATGGAGTGGGAGACAGGTGTGTGTGTCTCGTGTACGTTGCACCTTTCACCATTGTGTCCAGTATTTTTGGAGAAGCCACCTGGCAACACTAGTCAGGATACATTGGTAACGCTATTGTATGTATATATGTATGTTTTTTATTTATATCGCGCCATTAATGTACATAGCGCTCCACAGCAGCTATTGGGGATTCTTTCTTTCAAGGCTAAAAATAAACATTTTGTGATAAAAAGAAATGGTTGACTTGTATTGGGGGTCCCTGCCTGGGTTAGTTGCGGCTCTATGCAGTATATTTACTTTGCTTACACATAGAACAAACACTGAAGTGTAAGTCACTGAATAATTCTCCTCTTCCTGATTTAGAATGGTGAATGATAACGTTGTTTTAACATATTATTTGTGATTACGTTAACTACAGAGCCTTTTAAATAATAATTGGTTTCCCAAGGGCAAAATAAAAAGACAGCGAATGCTGGCACGTAATGTTTGTTGGTTGCTTCTTGTGGTTACGAAAATTGAGATTTGAATATATTTATGGATTTTGCCGCTACCTAAAAGTAGCAGCGCAGCATAACCGTGACAGCCAGCAGAATGCTAACTTTCCCGAGCTGCCCTTCACCCCCATAGCTTTCTCCATGCCTGGTTTCCATTGTAGTTGCTAGGCAACTATAGGCTGCCACAGTAACAGCCTTTGCAGGATACAGAGTTGGGTATATGTCAGTCCCCAGTTAGACTCTTTCAGTATAAAAAAAAAAGGGGAAGGGAAATAATCTATCGCCGCGTTTATCTTGCTACATAGTGACAATCATGTTCCTTTTTGTCCTAATTTGTGCAAGAATTTGCATCATAAGACACTTGTCATCAAAATGATGCAATAGTTCCCAAAAAAGTGCAACACTCCTTAACCCTTTGGGTGCCCACGGACGTAGCTGCTGCGTCACGGGTTCTGGCACGCCGGGGGGGCCCCGCATGATGTCGTAGTTATGCCATAATCTACTTGCTTGTAATGTAGGGGAGCACCGAACGTGAGCTCACGGGAAGAGGAGAACCCTTCCTCCTTCGTCATCAGTGATGGAGCGTTTACATGATCGCGAGTGCCTGGGGTGGGGGGGGCATGGCACTGTGACCCCTCCGGCGCTCAAAGGGCTAAAGCAGTAGCCTACGCTGATCGCCATTTTGTTTCCATTGCTTTTGTTTGCTCACTTTAAGAGATCTATGCTTGCCCTTTATAACTCTGTTTATATTGTCAACATTTGATGCTCCGTTCAGGAGATATAAGCATTTGAATGACTAAGTGTCCGGGAGGTTAACATGAAGCTCTCCCCAGAGCCCAGTATAGTCTAAAGGTTACCGTGGTAATCTCAGACAGTAGAGATAAAGACAATCATGATATCTAACCCCCCAAAAATGTAAAAATATATAAAGAGCAGGTCATTCTCAGGGGGGCAAGATACTCACATTATATGAGTTAAACGTATATAGGCCTCAGGAGGGAATTACTGCTTTAAATATGGCGTCTTACCTCCTGGTAAATTACAATTTATGCTGTATATCAGGCCTGCACAACATGCGGCCCGCCTGGCCTCTCTGTGCGGCCCGCGATGACTCCGGCCGGGCGGCAGTTAATTAAATAAATATTTAAAAAAAAGTTAAAAAAAAAGTTTACAAAAATGGCGGCGATTCAAAACGAGCTGGTGGGGGGTGGGTGTGAAAAACGGGCTGGTGGGGGGGTGGGTGTGAAAAACGGGCTGGTGGGGGGGTGGGTGTGAAAACGGGCTGGTGGGGGGGGTCGGTGTGAAAAACGGGCTGGGGAGGGGGTGGGTGTGAAAAACGGGCTGGTGGGGGTGGGCTGCTGACATGTGAGGGGGGGTGGGCTGCTGACATGTGAGGGGGGGGTGGGCTGCTGACATGTGAGGGGGGGTGGGCTGCTGACATGTGAGGGGGTGGGCTGCTGACATGTGAGGGGGGTGGGCTGCTGACATGTGAGTGGGGGGTGGGCTGCTGACATGTGAGGGGGGGTGGGCTGCTGACATGTGAGGGGGGGTGGGCTGCTGACATGTGAGGGGGGGTGGGCTGCTGACATGTGAGGGGAGGGGGACTGCTGACGTGAGGGGAAGGGGGGGAAGTGATGTGAGGTGCAGGGGGGGGAGAGAGTGATGTGAGTTGCAGGGGGGGGAGAGAGTGTCATATTGAGGGGAGGGGGAGAGTGTGTCATATTGAGAGGAGGGGGAGAGTGGCATATTGAGGGGAGGGGGAGAGTGTGTCATATTGAGGGGAGGGGGGAGTGTGTCATTGAGGGGAGGGGGAGAGTGTGTCATATTGAGGGGAGGGGGAGAGTGTCATATTGAGGGGAGGGGGAGAGAGTGTCATATTGAGGGGAGGGGGAAAGAGTGTCATATTGAGGGGAGGGGGAGACAGTGTCATATTGAGGGGAGGGGGAGAGCGTGTCATTTAGGGGAGGGGGAGTGTGTCATATTGAGGGGAGGGAGAGAGAGTGTCGTATTGAGGGGAGGGGGAGAGAGTGTCATATTGAGGGGAGGGGGAGAGTGTGTCATATTGAGGGGAGGGGGAGAGAGTCATATTGAGAGGAGGGGAGAGAGTGTCATTTAGGGGAGGGGGAGAGAGTGTCATATTGAGGGAAGAGAGACATGGGGGGAATGCTGACTTGTGGGGGGGGGTGCTGACATGGGATGCTGACATGGGGGGGGGGCTGCTGACATGGAATGGGCTGGGGGATGTGGAGGGGGTATTGTGTGTTTGATGTGGAGGGGGGTATTGTGTGTTTGATGTGGAGGGGGGTATTGTGTGGGTGAGGGGGAGAGATGGGGGTATGAGAGATAGATGGGGAGTATCGTAAAGGTTGATAGTGAGGGGTTCTGGGGGAGATATGAGGATGATGATGAGAGGTGCTGGAAGAGAGATGATGATGATGATGATGAGGATGAGGATGAGGATGAGGATGAGGATGATGATGATGATTTAACCCGTGCGGCCCAAATTTTTTTTCCTTGGAGCAGTTCGGCCCTTCTCACTTTACGAGTTGGGCAGGCCTGATGTATATCCTTCCAGACCAGTGCCACTAGGTCTCCTCAAATTGTCTTCTTAGCAATTCCACTAATCAACATCTTCACAGGAAGGATGTGGCCTGGCTTTCTACCAATACGTTTGTTAACAGCTATTTACCGGGTGAAAACATCGCTGTTTGGTAATGTAAGCTTTCACCTACCTAAAAGGTCATTATACTGCAGCTCCATCGCTATCTTAGTAACACATAGCATCTTAATGTATGTGGCAACTACGGTTGCCAGACGTCTTCTCCAATAATACTGGACTCGAGACACACACACACACACCTCTCTGCTTCATGCTGTTTCCTCCTCTCCTTGACCCCACCCCCAGGCTCCAGCCAGCCAATCAGGATGGAAGAAGCTGCCCAGCCCCCTGGCAACAGCCTTGCTCTCTCTCTACTCTGTGAAATCCGGTGCCCGCCCCCCCCCCCCCCCAAGCCGGTCAGGTCACTATGTCCAGAGAGGTAATACCGGACACATACATGTCCTGTATTACCTCTCATTCTGACCCTAGTGGGTGAACCATCAAGTTCCTTAATTGTGCATCGGCAATATCGTGCCCCAGTATATGAATGAATCTTCAGATGAAGCCCGCTATTGTTAGTCTATTAGTCCACACCAGATTCTCCCAGTGCCTCCCGCTGGTGGACAGATACACCCGTAAATACAGACGAGAAGAGTTACATGAAAGAAGACATCCATGAACCACTCACCTGCGTTATGATTTTGGCTCCTCTTAGCGAGATGCAGACCCTGGAATCCAATCTCTGGTCGTTGCAGCTCAACCACTCTACTAGAATCTGAATAGACGGTGACCTGTCTGGCGCTCAGTTGGCTGGAGAGCTGGGCATGTTCTCTTTTGGCTTTAGCCCTAAGTGCAGCGGAGCTAGTCGTGCTTTGTAAAGGATTCCTGGTAATGGGGGAACAAACATAGAGTATAGAACGATGATGGAGCATGAGAATGTTTACAAAACCTGAGCGCAGTATCACCTCTTCGGGTTTTTGGCATGTTCCTCACGGAGGGGAAAGAAAGATTAAACTATTACCTGCTTACAGGATGCTTTTAGATTTGAAGAGGCCTGGGGTAAAAGAATACTGTCCGGCTTCTCACCCCAAGTCGCCTAAGCCACTTTGAAACTATCAGGTGGGTAGTAAGATGTATGCTGAGCCGTAAGACACCTTAGGAACCATTCACTTGAACAGAGAAGTGGATAGTGATTGTAACTAAACTGGAAATACTGGGTCCCCCTGTACAAGTGGTCGCTAACTCAGGGCACATAACGTACTGTAATTAAAATCCATAATGGATGATATGTTCCCTGAGGTTAACGTGAATCCACAACGATAAATATATGCAGAATACAACATGTTCATTTAGCTGCCTGGCCTTAGCTTCAAATAACATGGCTTTAAGCCTGTCTTACCCATCCAGGCCCATAATAATAATAATAAACAACTTTATTTCATATAGCGCTTTTCTCCAAATGGGACTCAGAGCGCTTCACAATTACAGTATAGTGCGTCCCTGAGGCACAGGGAGATAAAGTGACTTGCCCAAGGTCACAAGGAGTGGACACCGGGAATTGAACCAGGTTCCCCTGCTTCACACTCAGTGGCATTGTTTACAGAGTCAGTGTTTTTACTCGCTGAGCCGCTCCTTCTTCTGTTTAATTAAGAGAAGACAGAGGATAAGAACCCCGTAAATAACAATATGGTGGTTAGATCAGACCTAACTCAGACCATGTAGCAGACCTATTATAGGGTCTGGGTGGGAGTAACGCCACTCTTAGCTCTGACCTGACTAACGTCTCGTTAAATCCGTGCGTAAGTATAGCAGCGCTCTGGGGATGTGCGCTATTAGAGGGAACGTCTCTTCTGCACATCCTTAGCGCTAACGGCCGGTATAGTAACGCAAGGATCGTTATGGCCGAAAACAGCACCTAACACGGCGTTAGTGCGCTTTGAAGATACCCGATACCACCTTACAATGTGTTATTCGCACCGTTACGTTAGTAACGGAGCTCTGTGGGTCTGGGGCTTAGTCATCACCCAAAAATCAGACCAGCGTGTTTAAATGTTGCTGCCATATAAACCTGTAGCAATCCCATCTGTAACCTTGGGGTTCCCCGGAGCTTATGGGGGTCCCCCAACATTTGGGGAACCCCCCCCCCCTTTTTCAGAGATATTTGTACTTTTTTGTGTGCCGGTGTTGACACAAAACCAACAAATATAGTGGCAGTGACACATGGCCAATGGGGTCACCAATAGAAAGTGCTGCCAGAGCCGTCACTGATCCCGGAGGCCATATTGTTTCCCCAGTGTACCCCTGTGCTCAATGCTCCATTAACAGGGTGTAACTGGATGTCAGGAGACCACCCACGAACTCCGGATGACCTCCCCCCACCCCCACCAGTTCAGGTAAACAAATAATAATTAATAATGTTACTCAGAATTGCTGCTCTATAAATACCTAATGAATAAACTGTTCCCGACCTGTCCTGAAAGGGCGTGTTCCAGTAAAACCTTACGGGGTTAATGAATGACTGTTCCCCTGAGAAATAGATTCCTTTCGTACCTGGGACCCTGCGGAGGAGGCGATGGGTCGCGCACCAGGTACTTTTTATCCCGCCCTCTTTTCAGCAACTTTTGCATCATCATCTTGGGTAAAAAAGGTGACTTCAAGCACCCAAAAAAAAATCAGAGTGGTGTTAAAACATGGGGGGCGGGGGGGAGAGGGAATGCATTTGTCAGGTTTACAAGTCTCTAAGATTCACAATATACTGTATAATAGTTGTTAAACGAAATCTACACATTTAAAATAAAGCAACTAACATTTACATTTCCCTTTATGTAAAAAAAAAAAAAGGGCTAATAATTGATCCTTTTAGGGTTCACACAATTGTAAAAAAAATATATATATTTTTTCACAGCCTGGAAATTCTGTCACAAATCCCTGAGTCGGCCCATACTAATAATGAGTATCACTAATAATGTACCTGCCCATACTAATAATGAGTATCACTAATAATGTACCTGCCCATACTAATAATGAGTATCACTAATAATGTACCTGCCCATACTAATAATGAGTATCACTAATAATGTACCTGCCCATACTAATAATGAGTATCACTAATAATGTATCTGCCCATACTAATAATGAGTATCACTAATAATGTATCTGCCCATGCTAATAATGAGTATCACTAATAATGTATCTGCCCATACTAATAATGAGTATCACTAATAATGTATCTTCCCATACCAATAATGAGTATCACTAATAATGTATCTGCCCATACTAATAATGAGTATCACTAATAATATATCTGCCCATACTATTAATGAGTATCACTAATACTGTATCTGCCCATACTAATAATGAGTTTCACTAATAATGTATCTGCCCATACTATTAATGAGTATCACTAATAATGTATCTGCCCATACTATTAATGAGTATCACTAATAATGTATCTGCCCATACTAATAATGAGTATCACTAATAATGTACCTGCCCATACTAATAATGAGTATCACTAATAATGTACCTGCCCATACTAATAATGAGTATCACTAATAATGTACCTGCCCATACTAATAATGAGTATCACTAATAATGTATCTGCCCATACTAATAATGAGTATCACTAATAATGTATCTGCCCATGCTAATAATGAGTATCACTAATAATGTATCTGCCCATGCTAATAATGAGTATCACTAATAATGTATCTGCCCATACTAATAATGAGTATCACTAATAATGTATCTTCCCATACCAATAATGAGTATCACTAATAATGTATCTGCCCATACTAATAATGAGTATCACTAATAATGTATCTGCCCATACTAATAATGAGTATCACTAATAATATATCTGCCCATACTATTAATGAGTATCACTAATACTGTATCTGCCCATACTAATAATGAGTATCACTAATAATGTATCTGCCCATACTAATAATGAGTATCACTAATAATATATCTGCCCATACTATTAATGAGTATCACTAATACTGTATCTGCCCATACTAATAATGAGTATCACTAATAATGTATCTGCCCATACTATTAATGAGTATCACTAATAATGTATCTGCCCATACTATTAATGAGTATCACTAATAATGTATCTGCCCATACTAATAATGAGTATCACTAATAATGTATCTGCCCATACTAATAATGAGTATCACTAATAATGTATCTGCCCATACTATTAATGAGTATCACTAATAATGTATCTGCCCATACTATTAATGAGTATCACTAATAATGTATCTGCCCATACTATTAATGAGTATCACTAATAATGTATCTGCCCATACTATTAATGAGTATCACTAATAATGTACCTGCCCATACTAATAATGAGTATCACTAATAATGTATCTGCCCATACTAATAATGAGTATCACTAATAATGTATCTGCCTATACTATTAATGAGTATCACTAATACTGTATCTGCCCATACTAATAATGAGTATCACTAATAATGTATCTGCCCATACTATTAATGAGTATCACTAATAATGTATCTGCCCATACTAATAATGAGTATCACTAATAATGTACCTGCCCATACTAATAATGAGTATCACTAATAATATATCTGCCCATACTATTAATGAGTATCACTAATACTGTATCTGCCCATACTAATAATGAGTATCACTAATAATGTATCTGCCCATACTATTAATGAGTATCACTAATAATGTATCTGCCCATACTATTAATGAGTATCACTAATAATGTACCTGCCCATACTAATAATGAGTATCACTAATAATGTATCTGCCCATACTAATAATGAGTATCACTAATAATGTATCTGCCCATACTAATAATGAGTATCACTAATAATGTATCTGCCCATACTATTAATGAGTATCACTAATAATGTATCTGCCCATACTATTAATGAGTATCACTAATAATGTATCTGCCCATACTATTAATGAGTATCACTAATAATGTATCTGCCTATACTATTAATGAGTATCACTAATACTGTATCTGCCCATACTATTAATGAGTATCACTAATAATGTATCTGCCCATACTATTAATGAGTATCACTAATAATGTATCTGCCTATACTATTAATGAGTATCACTAATAATGTATCTGCCTATACTATTAATGAGTATCACTAATACTGTATCTGCCCATACTAATACTCTGAGTATCACTAGTACTGTGTCATTTCTACCTGCTCCTATCAGATTCCTGACGTATACGCCAGGGCTGCTCCACACGTATTAACATTGTACTCATTTTCCTGCCCATCACATCAATCTAATTGTGTAAATGGGGGGTCAAAGTAGCAGATCCTGCTGCACCCCACTTTTTTTTATACGTATAAGAAGCAGGCGGTTTCCAGCGCTAAAGTGCGTTAATTCCAGCTCCGGGGACCCCCTGCTCCTCGGGGAGAGGGGACTTCCCGGGGAAGATGCCGTCTGTACTTCATGGAGCTTTAAATTCCCCCGCACCAATAAGACGCCGCTACACACGACAGAGTTCCTATTGGCCCGCGTGACGCTGGGGATTTAAACCTCCATTTTGTTTCCCCTGGCGGGGAGGGGGTGCTACGGATGGCACCTTAAGTATCTCTGGAAGCAGGAGGCCACTGTAGATAGGATTGTATGTGAATCAGAATCTAATGTGTCTCACATTTTCAGCCACCGGAGCTGAAATTACCGCGGTTCATCTCGGCAGAACCCCCCTGTAAAAAAACAAAATAAGTGGGGGAGGGGAGGAGCTGCCCCTTTAAATTTGCGCTGTGAAGAGTTACCTTCCATATCACAACGGTGTCTGTGCTCTGGGCGACTAGGAGGAGATCTATTTTTAGAAACACGTCCCTGGCTATTGTGCGCAGACACATTTCCTGTACCTCCCCGGCTCACCTTGTATGGGGCGAGTGTGGCTGCGGCCGGTTTCCCAACGCATGATGTCAGACCCATCTGCTGGCTGCGCCTGCTGACATCGGCGGGCGCCCCTTCATTCGTCAAGACCGCTCTGACCAGCGTGGAGCTGGCAGTTCCACCCAGAGGAGACTTTCTGTCCAGCGCAACTTTCTCTTTACTGCGGGGGGAGGGGGGTGCACAATGGGAACTGAGGGTCTCATGCTGAATTTATGTGTACGAACAGAATGTGGATCAAGCAAATCCCTCTGTATCATAAATCATATTACAGTGTTCTTATTCCACGCAGGAGAGTGACAGAGAGACGCATTAAGACAAGGCATCCTCTCTCTAGGCGAGTTTATTAAACCCTTCGTAAGGAGTTTATTAGCCTTGGCGCACGGGAAGAATTTGGTTAACTTCAGATAATCCCCTTTCCAAAGCTTCTGAAAGCCCGCAGTTCAAAAAGCGCACATGGAGATCCTACCTCCAATAGGCCAATCAGGTGGGATCGCGTTAAAAAAAACCGGGGCAGTATTATAATGGCGTACAGTATGTCTCGCTGTCTGATGTGCAATGGGTTTAAATTATGACGGAGTAGAAGAATGAACCTCCATGCTACCAGACAATACCCATCATGTTTGGGATTGTGGTGTATCATTTGTTTCTCGGGAAAGGCTGTGTACCTTCTGCCTTTCCAATGTACGCCGGATGTCAACCAACTTGTACAGAGGCAAAGGACTGAAAGATAGTCAGAGGCATTCAGGTTGTATGTGAACAAACGCACCTGGTTGCAGTATATACAGAGAGATCAGACAGGGCAAATATTTTGCAAGCATGCCGGCTTGGCCCCTGCAAGCAAAAAGGTTCAATCTTGGGGGTTCCATCCGTCTATTTAATGCAGCAATCCATGTGGACCAGATTTTTTTTTTTACATAGTATTGAAGCAGGGGTTCTCCGGGGCTGAACCCCATTAATTTCAGCTCTGGGGACCCCCTGCTTCCTGAGATACTTACCTCCGTAGGGGGTGCCGGTAGCCGTTTTGGCTAGCTGTGGTTCATGTAATGGCGTCATTCAAATCTCCCGCGTCCCACGGTCCAATAGAAAGTCACAACGTCATACGGCATGGCTTCCTATCGGCCCACATGAACAGGACATTTAAACAACGCCGAGATCAGCACCGGACTTTATTCTCCCCTCCCCCCCCCCCCCCGAGATGACCGCATTTCCACAAAGATAATTCTATGCTAAACTACAACCGTTAAGTACCAAGTGACTTATACCTCCCCAAACGCTCCTTCATACAACAGGTAAAGAGAAATGTGAACAAACCTGATCACGCCTGAGATACCTGGGAAATATGCTAATTTAAATAGTTTGAATATACTGTGCATATTTAAATTAGCATATTTCCCAAGCATCTTAGGTGTGTTAAGTTTTGTTCACAAGTATCTCTCCACGTATTGTATAAAGGAGTGTCTGGGTAGGTATATAAGTCACTTGGTACTTCCTAAAAATAGGACTCTCTCATCCCCTCATCTCTCTGCCCCTCCCTCTCTCCCCACTCCCCCTCTCCCCACTCCCCCTCTCCCTCCCCCCTCCCCCACCCCCCATCCTCCTCACCCGCTCCCCCTCTCTCCCCCAGCAAACCTCACATTTCAGGGTCTGGATGGGTGTAATGCCACCTTTAGATATGATTTAACTATCATCCTGTTAAATCCCTAATTTAACGTTAACAAAACTTTTTGGTGATGTGCCCTGTTGGGGGGGCGGGGGGGGGGGGGGGAGGCCTTAATCAGCGTCTCCATGCCTTGTTTCAAATGATCTCCTTTTTTTTGCAGATCTGCACAGTTTGTAGAAACCTAACGAGCTGTATGGGGTTTTTTTTTGTGGCAATTTCCACCAAGATTTAACCAGAAACA